>NC_058081.1:41573377-41873377 GCF_014858855.1 Bufo gargarizans | reverse complement strand
GTAGCGTAGGCGTCTATGGAACAGAATCATGATGCCTGACTTCCTGCCCATCGAGGATGAACCTACCACTTGTCCCACCCACAACTTTTGCATCCTACAAAAATCCGCCTCTTCCAGATGAGTCTCCTGCAGGAACGCCACATCTATTTTGAGCTTTTTAAGGTGGCGTAGCACAGCCATACGTTTGGCAGGGGACCTTAGGCCCTTAACATTCCACGTGGCCACTCTCATTGATGATACTCTGTGCTTACGCTCTCCGCAGGAGAATCCGCCTGGAACCAGCTAAACCGACATTTCACATATTGGCACTTAGGTAGCAACAATCCTAACCCCTCTAGATCAGCGTTCACCCCCCCCCCCTCCCTCCCAGCCATGCCCCTCTACCCAACCCCACAACATTAACAAATCACTTATGGACTTCGCTTTTTTCGCGCATCCTACTGTGTAGCCGTTGTCGCTACCTATGCTAAACAGATTCATTAACTACCTCTAACTCTACTCCGCCTGCCAGGCCTTAGTGTATGGCTTAAACATAGATTTCAACACATCAACATGAATGAACCAATAAGTAAGTCCAGTGTTATCTCACGTGACCCTCCAGGGCGACCTCAACAGATGCTGTCAGACCTCACGGATGTCCTTTTCAGTTAGGGTCCGGATCTTGACGATCCAAGTCTGCAGGTCTAGGCAACGATCTCCCCGATCTCTGGCTGCCTCCTCTCCCCCTGACCGAGGAAATGGACCGTTGGGATGACGTCGGTATGATATCTGAGAACACGGGATCCGACTCCAATACCTCCATTGCTTCCCCCGGTGAAAAGAAAGTATCCACCGTCCCGTCTTGGCGAAAGATCCTCAGGGTTGCAGGGTACAGCAAGGCAAACTTGACCTTGTTTCTAGCTAGAGCCGAACATACTTGCGAAAACTCCCTCCTGCGTTTCGCCACCTCTGCAGAGTAGTCGCTGAACAAGAGTATCTTGCTGCCCCTAATCGTTAAGGGCCGCACATTGCGACGGAACTTCGTCAGGATAGCGTCCTTGGCGGCATAGTTCAGATACCTAACTATAGCAGCTCTCGGTCTTGCATTGTTGGATCGCGACCCCGCAGGTAGCGGTGGTCCCAGGCGGTGTGCTCTCTCCACCGTACAAGTGCCCCGCAGCCCCAGGGCTTGCGGGATTTCCACCTCGCAAATATCCGCCAGCTGGTTCGAAGGGATCGATTCTGGAAGGCCAATGATTCGCAGGTTATTCCTCCTAGATCTATTCTCCAGATCGTCCATTTTTTCTTTCAGATACTGATTGTCACGCAGGAGGTCTCTGATATTGCTCTGAGCTTTTTCCAGCTCTTCTTCCACTATCACCACCCGCTGCTCCACATCAGCGATCTGAGTGGTATGCTGAGCCACCTCAGACTGTAGTTGTTGCAGGGCCGACGAGACCGTGGCTTCCAGGGAGGCCTTGATATCCGGCTCCAGGAGTTTAGCCACTTCTATGGCCATGGACTTGCAGGAGGCTGTCAGCTCTTCTGCCGTGGTAAGCTCGTATTCCCCTTCTTCTCCCTCCGAGCCTGATGCCTCCGCACTTTTCTGCGTCAGTTGCGATGCTGAGCGGGTAAGCCTGTGTCTCTTCTCAGCCACCGGCGCCATCTTGCCCCTCACCTTCAGGTCGTCGCCCGGAGGAAGTGTTGCCCGTACTTCTTTCTGCGAACCGCCCCTGACAATGAACTTCTCCATCGATGCCCCCGACACTGTTAGGGGGTTCTGAGGGTACCTTTCGGTCCCGGTATGCGGCGGTTCACCCGTTAATCAGGCCGGCCGAACGGAGAGCAGCTTACTCGCGTCTCTCCATGCGCGCGCCGGAACCGGAAGTCCCCCACTGCCTCTTCTAGCCTGTTATGGTGCTGCGGATCCCTCCCCCTCTGTACTGCTGTGCTGACTCAGCTTGCCACCTTCCCAGGTTGGGTCATTGACGTCATCGTCCACCACATCCTCTTCCACTACCTCACTCTGCTCATCCTCCTGACTTGTTGACCTAACAACAACCTCAGTTATTGACAACTGTGTCTCATCCTCATCATCAACCTCTTGAGGCATTAATTGCCGTTTACTTATTGGCAACTGTGTCTCATCATCATCATAATCCACCTCGTGAAACACTAACTGCCATTCCCCACCGTCATCTTCTTGTGACTGTGGATGCTCTAGAGTTTGGCAATCAGGGCACAAGATCTTATGTCCCTCTTAAAGCAGGCTTGTCGAGAGGCCCAAATGAAGAAATGGCGCTGAAAAGAGCTCCTCGGAATATCCAAGTGTGGTATCACTTGTTTGGCAAGACTCTCCATGGTGGAAGGAAGGAGGATCAGGGTGAGGATTGTGTTGACCAGACTCTTGACTACTGAGAATGGACTTGGTGGAAGACAGGGTGGTGCTTAACCGACTGGAAGCATTATCTTCTGCAATCCAACCGACAACCTGCTCGCACTGGTCTGACTTTAAGAGCGTTGTCCTGCGCCGCCCTGCAAACTGGGACATGAAGCTAGGTATCGTGGATGATTGTTTTTCTTGTGCTCTGGCAGCAGGCACAGTTTCAACACACCCAGGGCCACGGCCTCTGTGTGCACCATCAGCATCATGGCCACTTCCCTGTCCCTTACTGCTGGCCTTCTTCATATTAAATGTTATATATGCTTGAAAGTTTGTCACACATACACTTGCCTAGGCTTTGCAAGTGTATGCGCAAATTTTTTTTTAAAGTTATTTGGGATGTGGAAACGTCACACAGGAGAAATAACGCAGATAATGTCGCTGATGTCAGCAGCGGCTAATATAAAATTACAGGGAATGTCACAGGTATTTTGGATGTGGAAACGTTACACAGGAGATGGACCCCAGGTAATGTCACTGTCCGCAACGGACACCGTATACGGAAAAAGTACATTGGATGTCACAGATATTTTTTGGATGTGCACAAGTTACACAGGAGATGTAGCGCATCTAATGTCACTGTACGCAGCAGACATCGTCTATGGAAAAAGTACACTGGATGTCACAGATATTTTTGGGATGCGCACACGTTACACAGGAGATGTTCAATGTAATATACGGTCAATAGACCAAAGAAATCCCCTTAGGGGTCTCTAACTGATACTAAAATATACCTTTATTTCTACAATATTAACTTTCCACTGCTGGTTGTTGCTACCGGCAACTCAGGGATTTGGTCCCAATCAGCATATATTTTTTTATATGCACCTATCGTGGTGCATCAACTATGAAGGTGTTGGAAGCAAGGAGACAATTATGTATGTGTGTGTATCACTAGTTTATGACAGAGATTGATGTAACTATCACTATCTTCACACCACAATGGAGTGTTGGCAGGGTATGAGTTTGTGATTTTTTTTTTTAATGAAATTGAGCCCTCAGTCCAACATGCTGCTAGTGCGTGGCTGCTTGATCACAGCAAACCACACATCTCAGCTGTTCAAAGCGCTCAGTGTGTCTAGCATGCCACAATTTAGAGGTGGTTCCAATATTTTGCAACAATTAGCAATACTTTTGTAATATCCCTCATGTGTTGCAAGTTCTATATACTGACACTTGATTTTGTAACGGTCAGGTACACACACACACACAGGGGGGAGGATAGTGACCACTGCGCTCCACCCTCACCCCTGCCTACTTGCCTCACGACTCCTGATGACAGGGGACAACTGGACGGCAGTCCCTAACTTAGGATACGTGCGGGAAGGACAGACAAGACAAATAACGGATAGTGAACGGGCCGAGTCAAAACAAAGAGGACAATGCAGTACAGAGGGATAAGCAAAGAATGGTCAGGAGAAGCCGGGGTCATAAATACCAGGAGAGTCGAGAAGTACCAAAGGAGTCCGCAAAGAATAGTCATATGGAAGCCGAGGTCAAAATACCAGGAGGAAAGCGCAGTACAGGAGGAGCAAGCAAAGGATCGTCAAGGAACAGGATCAGGTAAGTATACAGGTATCCAACAAACACCAGGAACCTAAAAATTAACAGGCATCCTGTGGCCAGCAGGCTGCCTGTATTTATAGTGGGGAGTGAGGGTCATGTGACGTGGCCGGCGTCACATGACTGACAGACAGACAGACAGACATGTCGAGCACCGAGTGATTAGCTCGGTGCTCAAGGCAGACCTAGGAGCAGGGAGCCTCCCAGCTAGCAAAGCCACCCTGGGAACGAGGCCAAACACAGATCCTCGATCCCGAAGCTAAGCAGCAGGTTTGCGGCTGATGGGAGACCAAGTGTGCCTTTGGCGCCCCGTGACAGTACCCCCCTTTTACGAGGGGCTACTGGACCCAAGTCTTCAGGCAATGGCCTTTCAGGGTGTTCTAAAGGAAATTTTCGAACAAGTCTAGGAGCATGAACCTCCCTGGCAGGTACCCAAGTTCTCCCTTCAGGTCCATACCCCTTCCAGTGAATCAGGTACTGCAAGGAATCACGCACCTTCCTGACATCCACTATTTTAGACACCACATACTCGACAGCATCACTAACAAGAACCGGCAGAGGCGAGGCTTTTGATGGTACTACCGGTTCAACATATCTTTTAAGTAGAGATTTATGGAACACATTATGAATGTGGAATGACTCGGGCAGCTCCAACCTAAACGATACCGCTTTAATCACCTTTATGACCTTATATGGTCCAATAAAACGAGGAGCACATTTTTTAGAATCTACCTTCAGAGAGAGATTCTTGGAGGATAACCATACCTTATCCCCAACCTGAAAATTCACACCCCTTGAACGTCTCCTATCGGCCTTGAGTTTCTGAGAACTTTGAGCCTTTCCTAGGTTCGATTGAACCTGGTCCCAAACTGTGCACAGTTCAGAGGAGAGCCTATCCGCCTCAGGGTTAGAAGAGGAGATGGATTACCCAGAATGAAAATGGGGATGGAAACCATGGTTACAAAAGAAAGGTGAAACCCCAGCAGAAGAATTGACATGGTTATTCAAAGCAAATTCAGCCAAATGAAGAAATGTAACCCATAATTGCTGGTCATCAGCAACATACAACCTCAAGAATTGTTCCACAGACTGATTTAGGCGTTCAGTCTGCCCATTACTCTCAGGGTGGTAGGCGGAGGAAAAAGATAATGAAATTTGACATTTTTGACAGAATTTGGACACAAACTGCACACCCCTGTCAGAAACAATATTTTCCGGGATACCATGCAATCAAACAATTTCTTTCACAAAAATAGACGCCAGGGTTTCGGCATTCAGAAGTTTAGACATGGGAATGAAATGGACCATCTTGCTAAACCTATCGACCACTACCCAAACCACAGTCTTACCCTCCGCCAGCGGTAGGTCAGTTATAAAGTCCATTGAGATATGGAACCAGGGTCTACTGGGAATGGGTAGGGGTCATAGGTTACCAGCAGGTCGAGTCCTAGGTGTCTTGGACCTGGCACAAACCTCACATGCTGACACGTAGGACTTGACATCCCTAGTGAGAGTGGGCCACAAATAAGATCTAGAAACCAGATCCTTAGTGCCCTCAACACCCGGATGTCCACAAAAGGCAGAATGGTGACACTCACCCAACAGCTGGAGACTAAATTGTACGGGAACAAACAACTTATCTGTTGGGGTGGATACCGGTGCCAGATGTTGTTTAGACCTAATGCGAGCCGAGATATCCTGGGTTAGAGCTGCTATAAAGATTTTTGCTGGTAGGATGGATTCAGGCTCTCCTTGATATATTCTTCCATGGCCTTGCGTTCGGGCTGAGAAAGATTATAAATTCGCCCCTTAGGAAACTTGGCACCCTCTACTAGCTCTATAGTACAATCATAAGGTCTATGGGGGGTAGAACCTCCGGGGTTGGTGATGAGAATACATCAGAATATTCCCTAACAACAGTGGGTAAAATATCAGACTTTACTGAGACCCCAGCCTGTACCACGGTCAAGCACGACATTTGACATTTTTGACAGAATTTGAACACAAACTGCACACCCCTGTCAGAAACAATATTTTCCGGGATACCATGCAATCAAACAATTTCTTTCACAAAAATAGACGCCAGGGTTTTGGCATTCAGGAGTTTAGACACGGGAATGAAATGGACCATCTTGCCAAACCTATCGACCACTACCCAAACCACAGTCTTACCCTCCGCCAGCGGTAGGTCAGTTATAAAGTCCATCGAGATATGGAACCAGGGTCTACTGAGAATGGGTAGGGGTCGTAGTTTACCAGCAGGGCGAGTCCTAGGTGTCTTGGACCTGGCACAAACCTCACAGGCTGACACGTTGGACTTGACATCCCTAGTTAGAGTGGGCCACGAATAAGATCTAGAAACCAGATCCTTAGTGCCCTCAACACCCGGATGTCCACAAAAGGCAGAATCGTGACACTCACCCAACAGCTGGAGACTAAATTGTACGGGAACAAACAACTTATCTGTTGGGGTGTATACCAGATGCCAGATGATGTTCAGACCTAATGCGAGCCGAGATATCCTGGGTTAGAGCTGATATGAAGATTTTTGCTGGTAGGATGGATTCAGGCGGTATCTCATTAGGTTGAAAAGCATGGAAGCTCCGCGATAATGCATCCGCCTGCACATTTTTACTTCCCGGCCTGAACGTAATGGAAAAATCAAAATGAGTAAAAAAACAGAGCCCATCTGGCTTGACGGGGATTCAACCTCTTAGCAGACTCGAGAAACATAAGGTTTTTATGGTCAGTGACAACAGTTACACAATGCCTTGCCCTCTCCAGAAAATTCCTCCACTCCATATTTCCAGAATGGGAGCGCTACTGAATGCCTCTTTTAATTTTTCAAATGAAGAAATGGCCTCAGTAGACCAATTATCCAAATCCGCCCCTTTCTTAGTAAGGTTGGTCAACAGTTTAGCAATTACTGAAAAATTCATAATACATTTACAATAGTAATTGGCAAAACCTAAGAACCGTTGTAAGGCCTTTAAGGATGAAGGTCTTACCCATTCCTTAATTGCTAGTTCCTTACCAGGATCCATCTTGAAGGCGTGAGGAGTCAGAACATGCCCTAGAAACAGAATCTCCTGTACACCAAAGACACATTTCTCTTGCTTAGCGGATAGCTGATTCTCCAACAACACCTCTAATAATAACAAGAGACACATGGGATTCGAAGATTCAGGAGGGAATATCAAAATGTCGTCAAGATAGACAATAACAAATTTACCTAAGAACTCTCTAAGAATGTAATTCATAAAGTTTTAGAACACAGCTGGGGCATTGCTGAGTCCAAAAGACATCACCTGATATTCAAAGTGTCCTGCCGGAATATTCAACGCCGTCTTCCATTCGTCTCCCTCTTTGATTCGGATTAGATTGTATGCCCCTTTCAGGTCAATCTTGAAAAACCAGGTTGCCCCTAGAACCTGGTTAAATAAATCCGGAATCAATGGGAGGGAGTATCTATTCTGGACAGTGATTTTATTTAATCTCCGGTAATCGATACATGGCCTAAGACCACCATCTTTTTTCTTAACGAAGAAAATCCCCACCCCCATAGTGGAGACAGAAGGTCTAATATGCCCTTTACCAAGGCTCTCCTTAATATATTCTTCCATGGCCTTGCGTTCGGGCTGAGAAAGATTATAAATTCGCCCCTTAGGAATCTTGGCACCCTCTACTAGCTCTATAGTACAATCATAAGGTCTATGGGGGGTAGAACCTCCGGGGTTGGTGATGAGAATACATCAGAATATTCCCTAACAACAGTGGGTAAAATATCAGACTTTACTGAGACCCCAGCCTGTACCACGGACAAGCACGAGTCACACTTAGGCCCCCATCTCACCAACTCCCCCTTGGACCAATCTATAGTGGGGTTATGTAGTCGGAGCCAAGGCAACCCTAGTACGACCTCAACCGGTAGGTTCTCCAGGACTAAAAGGAAAACATCTCTCTGAGTGGCACACACCCACGGTTAGAAAAATCTCTGAGGTACATGAGCTCACCGTACCACCAATAAGAGGAGTAGCATCAATAGCCATGACATGGATAGGAGTTGGTAACGCAAACATAGGAATACCCAATCTTACAGCATAGTCAATAAAGCTGGCCGCTAAGCCAGAATCAATAAAAGGCATTACCCGACCATTTATCTACCCCCAGAAATCGTAATAGGTACCAAAAGCTTACATTTAGAAAAATCAGGGTGTACCTGGTCTTTAGGTTGCCTTGCCTGACAGAGAGGACCGAGGAGCCTTCTTAAGACACTGGTTGAGCCAATGGTCAAGATATCCACAGTAAAAGCACCAACCTGCATGGGTTCCTTGGTGGAGACCTCAGTGTTGTCTCTGGGATAGGCCTCTGGCTGGACCACCATCTGGGAAGAGAACAGTCGTTCCTGTCGTCTCTCTCTAACCCTTTGGTCAAATCGGACAACAAGGGTCATCATCTCCTCTAAGGTCTCTGGAAGTTGATAACTGACCAGAAAATCCTTTAAATTATCTGAACTGATTCTTCAGGGCTGGTTCGTTCCCTCCTGAGGGGACACACCACCTTCTGAATTGGGTGCAATAATCCTCCGCAGGTAGATTGCCCTGAACCAATGCCTTTAGAGCCGTCTCGGCTACCAGAGCCCTGTCTTGTTCATCATAAAGGGTACACAGGGCCTGAAAGAACCCCTCCACAGAAGTTAAACAACTGGCGCCAGCAGGTAAAGAGTCCTGGGGATCACCCTGTAGTCGGGAAATGATAATACCCACGCGTTGACTCTCAGGACCAGAGGACACGGGGAGCAAACGGAAGTAAAGTCTGCAACTCTCCTTAAAGGGATTCTGTCACCTCCCCTCAGCCAAAAAACGATTTAAAAGCAGCCATGCAGCACAGCTTACCTGGATTAAGCTGTGCTGTTTAATCTTGAAATCCGTCCAGCAGTTACTTTAAAAAACGACTTTGATCAATAAGGAAATGCGTCCTGAAGGTGCCCAGAGGGGCGTTTTTTTCTTCCTAGTGAGCCCAGTACCGCCCCTCTTTCAGTGCCCAGCCCGCCTTCCTTGTATTTTCTAACTGCCGCCCCCAGCCTGCCACAGCCTCTCCTGCCTCTCCTCCCCCTCCCTCACGCCGAACGAAGTCTCGCACAGGCGCAGTACCCACTGAGGGCTGCGCCTGTGCGATCATCAGGAGACTGAGGGCGGCAGCTTCATCTTCGTCACTGGGCATGCGCCGAGCCCAGTGACGTCCGATGCTTGCTCTTCCCTGCTGACTGAGGGAAGAGCGAGCATCGGACGTCACTGGGCTCGGCGCATGCCCAGTGACGAAGATGAAGCTGCCGCCCTCAGTCTCCTGATGATCGCACAGGCGCAGCCCTCAGTGGGTACTGCGCCTGTGCGAGACTTCGTTCGGCGTGAGGGAGGGGGAGGAGAGGCAGGAGAGGCTGTGGCAGGCTGGGGGCGGCAGTTAGAAAATACAAGGAAGGCGGGCTGGGCACTGAAAGAGGGGCGGTACTGGGCTCACTAGGAAGCAAAAAACGCCCCTCTGGGCACCTTCAGGACGCATTTCCTTATTGATCAAAGTCGTTTTTTAAAGTAACTGCTGGACGGATTTCAAGATTAAACAGCACAGCTTAATCCAGGTAAGCTGTGCTGCATGGCTGCTTTTAAATCGTTTTTTGGCTGAGGGGAGGTGACAGAATCCCTTTAAAAGAGAGAAACTTCTTCTGGTCTCCAGAAAAGGGTTATGGGAGCTTAACCTGGGGCTCAAAATGCGGACTGGAGGCCTGAGGAGTGGACGAACCTTGTCCTACCTCAAAAGAACAGGGTTTGTCCCCTAGCTCCTGTACCATCTGTGTCAGATGAGACATGGTCAGTCAGGGTCACCAGAGGATTCATTATACAGTGGTTATTGGGCCTGTTAATCTGTAACGGTCACGTACACACACAGGGGGGAGGATAGTGACCACTGCGCTCCACCCTCACCCCTGGCCCTGCCTACTTGTCTCATGAGTCTTGATGAAAGGGTACAACTGGACGGCAGTCCCTAACTTAGGATACGTGCGGGAAGGACAGACAAGACAAATAACGGATAGTGAACGGACCAGGTCAAAACCAAGATGACAACGCAGTACAGAGAAATAATGTCACACCAGTGACAGGTTTGAGAAGATTAACTGCTCATTAGTGATCTGACAGCCCCTTTTGGTTTCTCTTTGTCTGTGTTGCTTGTATGTCCACACCTCCTGTTCAGGTGTGGATCATGTGACCTTTACCTTCCCCTATTTAGTTTGACTTCACCCATCTCTCTTTGCTCTGGATAGCTTCATTTGGTGTTGGAAGAGCTGGAGTGTGGTTCTAGTTGAAGTCCTGATCATCCATCATCCTTAGAAGTTAAGTGTTCTGCTTGTTGTGTTTTGTATTCCCCCCTCCTCTGTTGTTTACTAGGCCTCAGTGAGATGCTGGTTTCTTCACCAGGGAAGGAGCGGGTTGTCTCTGCCCTGTCATTAAGTCTAGGGCATCCGAGGGCCACCAGGGTTTTCTAGGTTCCTGTGTATGGGCATCTCTTCCATCGAGAGGTGCCCATACAGATAGGAGTTAGGGCCAGGAGCAGGGTTTTATAGGTGGTCACCCTTTGCCTTCCCTAGCGGTAAGGCCTAGTTTCTTTTCCTTTCCGTCTTGTTGTCTTTTGGTGTTCTCCCCTACAACATCCGTGACAGATAAGCAAAGAATGGTCAGGAGAAGCCGGGGTCATAAATACCAGGAGAGTCGAGAAGTACCAAAGGAGTCCGCAAAGAATAGTCAGGTGGAAGCCGAGGTCAAAAAACCAGGAGGAAAGCACAGTACAGGAGGAGCAGGCCAAGGATCGTCAGGGAACAGGATCAGGTAAGTATACAGGTATCCAACAAACACCAAGAACCTAAAAATCAACAGGCATCCTGTGGCCAGCAGGCTGCCTGTATTTATAGTGGGGAGTGAGGGTCATGTGACGTGGCCAGCGTCACAAGACAGACAGACAAGTCAAGCACCGAGTGATCAGCTCGGCGCTCAAGGCAGACCTAGGAGCAGGGAGCCTCCCAGCTAGCAAAGGAGGGAGACCGAGTGCGCCTTTGGCGCCCTATGACAGATTGGCAACCATGTGGCTGGGTCAGGTGATCTCTCCTAAAGTCTGTTAGCTCTTTCCTCTGCCAAACATTCCAATACTGCTAGTTCTTAGCTTGGTTTGCTCCTGACACTCTGCCGTTTGCCTGTTTTTAAACTGTTCCTATTGCTCCTTCATGCCTTCTCACTGTAGTCTGTCTAAAACTTAGCACTAAACTATAGCACCCCTCCCGACATGTTTCGCCACTAGCGAAACATGATACCTTTTTTTGTCTATTGACCGTATATTACATTGATTATCATATCCTGAGGGTCCCTATTAGGGCGTTAGATTTGATTCAACACAGGAGATGTAGCACAGATAATGTCGCTGTCTGCAGCAGCCTAACTATTGCTGATGTCAGCAGAGGCTAATATAAAATTACAGGGAATGTCACAGGTATTTTGGATGTGGAAACATTATACAGAAGAAATACTGCAGATAATGTCGCTGATGTCACCAGCGGCTAACATAAAATTACAAGGAATGTCACAGGTATTTTGGATGTGGAAACGTTACACAGGAGATGTAGCGCAGCTAATGTCACTGTCCGCAGCGGACACCGTCTATGGAAAAAGTGCACTGGATGTCACTGATATTTTTGTGATGTGTGCAAGTTACACAGGAGATGTAGCGCAGCTAATGTCACTGTCCGCAGGCTCGATCTACAATAGTCACTGTAAAACAGACTCAGAGGAGGCAGCGGGAAAAGCCACGGCAGATCAAGTGGCAAAAATGGCTGCCAAATTGCCTAGGCAGAGCCCTGCCTTAGTGGCCACGGCTCAGGTCCCTGAAATAACTCCTCCTGTCTCTCAGAAGTTCTTAAGACCTTACAGTACCAGGTGGGGAAGGAGGAAAGGGACTGGTGGATGGAAAATGGGGGGCTACAAATGAGGAAGGCCTAATGCCGTTCCAAGGGAAACCCTCCCTTCCCAGGTCACTCTACCCCACGATGGCACAGGCAACCCATGGAGTGACGCACCAGACAAAAACTGCTATGTGTGATTTAGTACATACTGTAGCACATGGTACGCCCCAGGGTTCAGCACTGTAGCAATCAGATATACTCAATGATGTATGATTTGTGCCCAGAACAACTTGGGCGAGGTGGTTAAGGTACTCCAGACACACACGTCTTTCTCTTTGCATCTGTTTAAACGCTTGTAGACTACCTTCAACTACCCAAGGTGGGCGTAATATTAGTATGTATTGATGTGTGATGACTTGTTTTCAGGATGGCCAAAAGCATACCCAAAGAAGCAAAGAAGATTATGGCCGAAGTTGTATGCGGGTATGGGGTACCTGAGACCATTGAAAGTAACAGATATGTTCACTTCACAGGTGAAGTGATGCAGGAGACAATTAAGGTTTTGGGTGTAAAACAGGCCTTAAATGCTTCGTATCATCGTACCAAGCAGCAGTAGGGTAGGGAAAAAAAGGAACTGAACGGGACACCAAGTTAAAGATTCAAATAGTTATGAACAGAGTGCCTGCTGTTAGCCCTCTTTTCAGTAAGGTATACCCCTAACCGTAAGACAGGCCTTAGTCTCTATAAGGTCCTTTTTGGGTCAGGCCCTAGGACAGGATTGTATTTCGCACAGCAGCTCCAGATGCAACATGGTTGTCTGACATATATGTGATCAGTTTGCACAAGCATTTGATTAAAATATATTCTCAAGTTTTTGCTTCACCTCCAGATCTTGATAAAGTACCAGGAACCCACCCACTTGTGTCTGGAGTTTGGGTGGTAGTAGATAGAGATGTAGATAGAGATGTAGAGACTAACACCTGGACTGTGGCATGCCGGAGGGGGATCCATGGCAAAACTCCCATGGAAAATTACATAGTTGACGCAGAGTTGGATAAATTACCTAACAATCCCAATTTTTTTTGAACAACGTGGTTTAAAACATCCAGTGTGTGTATACGATCAGGTAGTGTAAGGGTTACGCCCGCTTCACAGACATTGACAGACCAAACTCCCCTTTTAATGCACCGCAAACCTCCGCAAACAGTCCATTTGCCCAACTGCAAACTTCCCATTTGCACAAGGTTGGATACCAAGCTAGCCATGTCCCGCTGATGTCATTGAAGGTTTCTTCCTCCACCCAGCCACTTACAACACCAAGGGTCCCCGAAAGGTGAATTGAATTGATTTTTCGAACGGGGAGATGGTTAAAAAAACGCTGGCTCCCTCCCCTTTGTTTGAATCCACGGTCACTGCGTCTGCGCCGTGCAATTTACTGTCACACCCTATATGAGTGGTATTTTCTGTAGTACTATTCTCATCAGTTTAATCCCTGTTACGTCCCATATCAGGGTGGGATTGCCTTTTGTGAAAAAAAAATTTAGGCCGGGTACCTTCGACTGCCTTCACAGTGACAGACCAAACTCTGATACACCAAACTGAATTGATTTTAGGAACCGGGAGATGGAAAAATCAGCTTGGTCGATCCTCTTACTCCCAAGTTGGGGCACTGCGCGTGCACGCTGCAATGTGCTGTGACACCCTATATGAGTGGTGTCTTAACTAGTACTATTCCTATCAGTTTAATCCCTGTTACAGTCCCCTATCTGGGGACGTGTGTCGAATTGATTAATCATTGTCGAATAAACGACATCCTGAAATAATTTTGTTCTGAGCTTTGTACTTGCTTTGTATTGGAATTGATGGGGATTTTTTTTAATTGTCTGCATTCTTTCTAATAAGCTTTTAAGAGACTTTATTATGATTTTTTTATTTTATGTATTAAAAACCCATACAACTTAAAAAAAAAAAGAAAGATTATGTTTTTTCTATAAAAAATTATCCAGCCGATCGCTTTTAGTCTGATCATAATGAAGCAACTGCCTTATCTGGGGTGTGGCAACATTGCCAACACACTCATAGAGGTGATGATCGCAAGCCCCTTCACCACAACAAGGTACCGATCACGAAGGGGAATTGACACATGTATGTGCCTTTTTTTTTTTTTTTGCAGCCACAGTGCAGCACTAGAGGCCAGAAAAATTAGGCATGTACACATGCCTGAAAAATTTTGTATTGTTGCAGCCGCTGCTGTTTTCCAGGCAGAAAGGTGACTAAAACATTGCGGCTTAAACCCTAGTTGGTGGCGGAGAATTCACTAAAGTCATCCGGTATGCAGACATTAAATACAGCAGTGTGGGGACCATTTTGAGGCCAAGGCATGTCATCAGGCCTTTTGTTAGTCAAACGTATCCCTCACTGTCAGTCCCTTCAGGATCCATGCCTCATTCATCTTAATGAAGGTGAGGTAATCAACACTTTTTTTACCAAGGCGACTTCTTTTTGTCCATGACAATGCCTCCTGCTGCACTGAAGGTCCTTTCTGACAGGACACTTGAAGCGGGGCAGGCCAGAAGTTCTATTGCAAACTGGGATAGTAGTCAAGGGGTTCATCGCTCCTCAGAGTGTCGATATCTGTAGTTAAGGCGAGGTAGTCTGCTACCTGTCGGTCGAGTCGTTCTCTAAGGCTGGCTCCAAAAGGGCTGTGGCAATGTGTAGTACTGAAAAAGCTCTGCAATGTCCTCCATCAACAACACATCTGTAAAGCGTCCTGTCCTTGCCGCCGTGGTCGTGGTAGGAGGAGGATTACTTTCACCTCTTCCCCTGTTAGATTCCTGTTGTGCTGTGACATCCCCCTTATAAGCTGTGTAAAGCATACTTTTTAGTTTGGTTTTGAACTGCTGCATCCTTTCTGTACTTGGCGTGGCCACCAAGTACAGGTCGTTCTCCTTCATCCTTTTTATATGAGGGTCCCTCAACAGACATGACAGCATGAAAGATCCCATTTGCACAAGGTTGGATGCCGAGCTACTCATTTCCCGTTCCTCACTGATGTCATTGACGGTCTGTTCTTCCCCCCAGCCATGTACAAAACCACGGGTCCCAGATAGGTGACAACAATGAGCACCCTGGGATGCCTACTGTGGTTGGTCTTCCTCCTCCTCAAAGCCACATTCCTCCTCTGACTCCTCTTCCTCATACTCTTCTTCCAGCGTTGCCGCAGGTCTGGCAAGCGATGATGACAAGGCTGTTTTTGGTGGTGATGGTGACCACAACTCTTCCTCTTCACGCTCATCTACAGCCTGATCCAGCATTCTTCACAGGGCACGCTCCAGGAAGAAAACAAATGGGATGAGGTCGCTAATGGTGCCTTCGGTGCGACTGACTAGGTTTGTCACCTCCTCAAAAGGACGCTTGAGTCTACAGGCATTGGACGCATGAGCGTCCAGTAACGTGGCAAAAAAATTCCCAGCTCCACAGAGGCTGTCCTAGCACCCCGGTCATACAAATACTCGTTGACGGCTTTCTCTTGTTGGAGCAGGCGGTCGAACATTAGGAGTGTTGAATTCCAACGTGTCGGGCTGTCGCAAATCAAGCGCCACACTGGCATGTTGTTTCGGCGCTGAATGTCTGAAAAGTGCGCCATGGCCGTGTAGGAACGCCTGAAATGGCCACACACCTTCCTGGCCTGCTTGAGGACGTCCTGTAAGCCTGGGTACTTAGACACAAAGCGTTGTACAATGAGATTCAACACATGTGCCATGCACGGCACATGTGACAACTTGCCCAAATTCAATGCCGCCAACAAATTGCTTCCATTGTCACACACCACTTTGCCGATCTCCAGTTGGTGCGGAGTCAGCCACTGATCCACCTGTGCGTTCAGGGCGGACAGGAGTGCTGGTCCGGTGTGGCTCTCTGCTTTCAGGCAAGTCAACCCCAAGACAGCGTGACACTGTCGTATCCGGGATGTGGAATAGCCCCTGGGGAGCTGGGGGGGTGCAGTTGATGTGCAGCCAGACGCCGCAGCAGAAGAGGACTCAGCCGAGGAGGTTATGGAAGAGGATGGAGTAGGAGGAGTAGAGGAGGTGGCAGTTGGCCTGCCTGCATGTCGTGGCTGTGTCACCAGCTCCGCTGCAGAGCCACGCATTTCATGCTTGGCAGCCGTCAGCAGGTTGACCCAATGCACAGTGTAGGTGATATACCTGCCCTGACCGTGCTTTGCAGACCAGGTATCAGTGGTCAGATGGACCCTTGCCCCAACACTGTATGCCAGAGATGCCATGACTTCCTTTTCAATCACTGGTGTAATGGTTTGGGATTGCCTTTTTTGAAAAAAAAATTCGGCCGGGTACCTTCCACTGTGGTGTCCCAATAGCGACACATTTTTTGAAGGCCTCAGACTCCACCAGCTGGTACGGTAAAAGCTGGCGGGCTAAGAGTTCCGTCAAGCCAGCTGTCAGACGCCGGGCAAGGGGGTGACTCTGTGACATTGGCTTCTTACACTCAAACATTTCCTTTACAGACACCTGACTGTGGGCAGATGAGATGGAACTGCTGAAGGTGAGAGGCGGAGTGGCGGGTGGTTGAGAGGGGGCAAGGAGGACAGCAGTGGTTGACGTGGCTGAAGATGCTGGACCAGGAGGAGGATGGTGGCTTTGAGCTTGTGTGCAGCTTCTACTCGTCATCATGTATTGATCCCATAGGCGTTTGTGATGTGAGATCATGTGCCTTCGCAAAGCAGTTGTACCTAGGTGGGTGTTGGATTTCCCACGACTCAGTTTCTTTTGGCACAGGTTGCAAATGGCATCGCTGTTGTCAGAGGCAGACACACAAAAAAAATGCCACACTGCTGAGCTTTGCAATGACTGCATTCTGGTGGTGGCAACAGCATGCGTTGATTGGCGTGCTGTCTGGCTGACCCCGGGTGCCGATACATGCTGTCTGACTGTGCCACTAGCTCCTTGCGACGACCTCCCCCTGCTTCCAACTCGTCTCCTCCTTCTCTCTGTCTCCCCTTCTGAACTTTCCCCCTCTTCTTCTTCTCTTCGAGCAGGCACCCACGTGGCATCCACGGACACATCGTCATCATCAACCACTTCACTTGTATCTGACACCTCAGCAAAGGAAGCAGCAGCGGGTACAACATTATCATCATCATCATCACACTGTACGTCCATGTGTGTAATGCTGCCTGACTGAGACATATCCCTGTTATCGACATCCTCTAGCAATAATGGTTGCGCATCACTAATTTCATCCAACTGATGTGTAAATAACTCCTCTGAAGGATCAAGTGAAGCGGCTGTGGTGGCTGTGGTGGTAGTGGTGGCGGCGGGCAGGAGAGTGGTAACTTGAGAGCAGGTGACCAAAGCTGAGCTGGAGGAGGATGGTGCGTCAAGGTTCTTAGCGGAAGCTGTTGAAGATTGGGTGTCCTGTGTAAGCCAGTCAACTATTTTCTCCGAATTTTTTGGGTTCAGGGTACGTGGCCTCTGAACACTGGGCATTATTCCAGGGCCAGTGGAAATCACAGCACCACGACCACGACGGCCCCTGTGGGGTGGCCTGCCTCTGCCTGTCATTTTTTTTTAGATAAGTGGTACTATGCGTGCAAGGTACTGTGCCACCCTATATAAGTGGTGGGCAGTGGGCACAGTACAGTCTGTGTGGGCCTGACACACATGGGCTTGCAACTGTGATGATATCACGGAAAATTTTTAAATATAATTTTTTTATCTGCAAGGTATTTGAGTGAGTGACACCCTGTAACGGTATGAGTGGAGGCCTAGCCACTAGCCACAATACAGTCTGTGTGGGCCTGACACACACTGGTTTGCAACTGTGATTATATCACTGAAAAATATTAAATATAATTTTTTTTTATCTGCAGAGTATTTGAGTGAGTGACACCCTGTAACGGTATGAGTGGAGGCCTAGCCACTAGCCAGTGGCCACAATACAGTCTGTGTGGGCCTGACACACACGGGCTTGCAAATGTTATTATACCACAGAAAATTTTAAAATATATATTTTTTTATCTGCAAGGTATTTGAGTGAGTGACACCCTGTAACGGTATGAGTGGAGGCCTAGCCACTAGCCAGTGGCCACAGTACAGTCTGTGTGGGCCTGACACACAAGGGCTTGCAAATGTGATTATATCACAGAAAAATATTAAATAGAATTTTTTTTTATCTGCAAGGTATTTTCTGTCACACCCTGTATGAATGGTGTGCACTGTGCACACAGTGCTGTCTGTGACTGAGCCTGCAGCCTCTCACACACGGGCAGCCAGGCAACTGCAATATATATATATATAAAAAAGATATATACCAGCCCTGAAAAGGGCTTTTTGGGGTGCTGTCTGGACGCTGTCCTTACAGCAGATGAGTCTGTGGACACAGAACAATGCCCTAGCTAACACTTTTCCTATTGAATCAGCAGCAGCAGCAGCACTCTCCCTCCTCTCACTGTGAATGCAGCTTCCGAATGAATCTAAAATGGATGCTGTCCTGGAGGTGGGAGGGTCTGGGAGGGAGGGTCTGCTGCTGATTGGCTGGAATGTGTCTGCTGACTGTGAGGTAGAGGGTCAAAGTTTACTCAATGATGATGTATAGGGGGCGGACCGAACATCGCATATGTTAGCCCGCTGCGGCGAATTGCGAACAAGCTATGTTTGCCGGGAACTGTTCGCCGGCGAATAGTTCGGGACATCACTAGTGGTAGATAAAACAAAGTTGCTACAGTCCGATACTTCTAGCCCAGTGATCTATGGATAGTATTGCCCAAAGATTCTCAGGATTAATAGTTCTTATGTTCACAATAGTCAATGGGCAGAAGGGCTAGAGAATTGATATCATCATCGTTGTTTTAGATTTGCTTGTGCTAATTATCTGCTATATTATTCCCTGTGTAAAGAAATTGTTCAGCAAGGCAGTTGACGAGGCCGTGCCAGAGATGATGATGATGATGATGGGAGAGTTGTATGAAGACTTTGATCCAGGAAAATCAACAGCACCGATGACCTCCAGTCTCCCCCCATATGACATCAGCGCAAATTAGGGAAAGATCATCTGACTTCTCCATGCGCAAGTCCAGTGTCATGGGAGCCTAGTGATTAAGAATAAGCTTGTCATGGAAGCTGGTGAAGAGGAGTCGGAGCATTGGGACAGATATTTAGGGAAAGAATGAGATTTAAAGGGGGACTGATAGAGATGTGTGAATATCTTTCTTTCATTTTTCTATGTAACTAGAATGATTTTCTTATGTAGTTACTTTGAGCTGCTTCTTCCTTATCTAAGCAGTGCCTTCCCCTCCCCCCTTTGCCACGAGCTGCCTGGATCTCATCAGTAAGGAGAGGGGTGTGTGTGTGTGCCGAGCTCATCCTGACTTCTCCCACTGATGTGCCAGGAATGATGTATAGACTGTAGAAGAATGCTTGAGCCAATTACTTAGCTAGATGATTCACATATATATATTCAGTGCCTATAAAAAAGCACCTCCGTGAAGTTTCTCATATGACGTAAGCAGTATTAATGTTAGTAAGACACCATTATAATAAGGCAATGGTGCACAGATGTTTACATTAATTTACATACGAAAGACATATGCGCAGACTCCAAGTGTTATCTCTTTTTCCTTCTTAGCTAATGAAATAATGGCATGAGCCTCAGAGGGGGACGCCCCCCCCTCCCCCCGAAGATGTAAAAACTGCGTTACTCATTGTAATAAACTGTCTTTGACCTGCCTTTGTGTCAGTGTATGTCTCTGCCACGCATGGATATTAACCCCTTGGGGTACCTTGACTTGGAGCGCCAGAGTGTATCTTAAATGCTTTAATTAAAGCAAGTTCAACAATGGCACGCTAGGAGCACGTGAGACGCAGAGATCAGAGGAATGTTTCGCGTTGAGATTGTGCGAGTAATGCTACGAGACAGGTAATAACACCCCCTTTAACTAAAGACAAGAGGTGATTCTATTATCCACCACATGGGGCGCCACAATTTATGGAGAATATCTACTAACAGTGAGTAAGTGATAACAATCACTATAATCAGCACCGAAACGAACATCTAATGGTGGACATACTTACCATGTGGAAAGTGATATACACTCACTAAAGAATTATTAGGAACACCTGTTCTATTTCTCATTAATGCGATTATCTAGTCAACCAATCACATGGCAGTTGCTTCAATGCATGTAGGGTTGTTGTCCTGGTCAAGACAATCTTCTGAACTCCAAACTGAATGTCATAATGGGAAAGAAAGGTGGGCTACAACAGCAGAAGACCCCACCGGGTACCACTCATCTCCACTACAAATAGGAAAAAGAGGCTACAATTTGCACGAGCTCACCAAAATTGGACTGTTGAAGACTGGAAAAATGTTGCCTGGTCTGATGAGTCTCGATTTCTGTTGAGACATTCAAATGGTAGAGTCCGAATTTGACGTAAACAGAATGAGAACATGTATCCATCATGCCTTGTTACCACTGTGCAGGCTGGTGGTGGTGGTGTAATGGTGTGGGGGATGTTTTCTGGGCACACTTCAGGCCCCTTAGTGCCAATTGGCCATCGTTTAAATGCCACGGGTTACCTGAGCATTGTTTCTGACCATGTCCATCCCTTCATGACCACCACTTCCAGCAGGATAATGCACCATGTCACAAAGCTCGAATCATTTCAAATTGGTTTCTTGAACATGACAATGAGTTCACATTACTAAAATGGCCCCCACAGTCACCAGATCTCAACCCAATAGAGCATCTTTGGGATGTGGTGGAACGGGAGCTTTGTGCCCTGGATGTGCATCCCTCAAATCTCCATCAACTGCAAGATGCTATCCTATCAATATGGGCCAACATTTCTAAAGAATGCTATCAGCACCTTGTTGAATCAATGCCACGTAGAATTAAGGCAGTTCTGAAGGCAAAAGGGGGTCCAACACCGGATTAGTATGGTGTTCCTAATAATTCTTTAGGTGAGTGTATAACTGCTAATTTGGGGACATTATATACTTACCAATGACCCTGTGTTCCAAGGGTGGATACAGTATACTTACCTTATGAATGTGGCATATAGACATTAATGGTGGACATTATAAATTTATTACATGAAGACAACTACTAACTGGCAGATGTCACATATCGACCTGTATGCGCCATACCACAATTTTCAGTGGACACTATATACTTACCATTTGAGTGCACCATAAACTGTATGGACAAGTGGTGGAATTATTAATAGAAGAAGCTTGAATTAAGGAGTTGACAAATATATATTTTTTCAATTGGGAATCCCTTAAGAGATTATTAATGATAAAACACAGTTGTGATTGGGGGCTGTATATGTAAAAGACACCAACTCACAACCATCTGTGCAATCACGCCCCATAGGAGGGTCTAGTATATAGACAGCCCAAAATCAGCCACTATAACTGCCTGCAGTATATTACCATGGATAGAATCAATACATCATAATCGTATATGTATTTATAAGTGTAATGCATCTGTAGTGAGTCCTGTAGACCCATAGTGGATCCAATATATATATTGACATCAAATTGATATATATTTGGTAGCAATATTTCCTTTTTTGGTGCCATTTGGGATAACTATTTGTATTTTTCTATTTTCTTTTTTTATATCTTCTTTTTAAATTGTATGTAATCGGATGCAATTATTGCATAATAAATGCTTGTATAGAGGGTGCATTCTTTCTGGATGATTTCAAATGAGGAGAGCCTCTCTTAGATATATTCTATTCTTTATTTTTGACTGGGTGAATCAATTTGACAGAGAACCATACTCATAACTACAAGGACGTGAGCCGCTATAATCCATTTTATTAGTAAGATATGTTTGTATCTTTCTACTTCCATGGCCAATATCTGGCTCTACCAGTTTAGCTTTGATAGTCCTCTCTATCGATATTTCATGACAGGTGTCTGCTGAAACAAACGTGACAGGAGGTATCAGTCCTTACGCATTGTGTAACTAATATTTGTGCCATACCAAGAGAATGAGTAATCAAACAGGATATCAACAACAGCTTATTCATTGATCTACCATCTAATGTACTTCTACCCCTAAAGCTCACACACCTTTTGTGTCTACACCCTCATCTCAAAAAAACATCTGATGTCCACCATATTTTCTCCATCAACAAGTCTTCTCACTCTCAATCCTATATGGCAAGGATGTCAACATTGGTCTAGGGTAGGGTGGCCAGGCGTCTGGTTTCCTGGCACCCTGTCCTCGTCCAGTGCAGGGTCTAAAAGGACTTTGGAGTGTCCACCTTTTCAGTGGCTCCATCCTCAGACAGTAGCATTGCACTCTCTGAGCATGAACTGCAGTCACAAACTGACTGACGGAGGCTTCTCTCACCCCGAGTCAGTCAGCCAGCAGACATGTCCCTCTGTGACTGACTGAGAGGGAGACATCGCAGAGCGAAAAACCGCCCGGTTTGGAGCTGTCCTTACTAACTACAAGTAAATACCCAAAACTAGACTCAGAACAGCATGCAATATAGAACATAGACATAATATGACATAATATGAATGCAACACAACGGGTATGCATTCATATTATGACTATTGTGAGTTTTTAGGGATGTGGCTGTAGGCCCTGGCCTTTGATTATTTTACTTAGGCTACTTTGATGACTGTTGTTACTGTGCCACGGCCATATATTTATGGACATGGGGATTTAGTCATTATTATGCACTTGCACTTTGCTGTGCTGTCTGTGACCTTTTATTGATGTGGAGATTTATTTCATTGCATTCCTTACATGCACTTGCACGTTATACCCTTTGGGTGTTATATGTCTCTATACATACATATCAATTGGGGTCTCGGGTTTATACACAGCATTAAGCCAGTTGATTTACTTTTTATCTCCATCTCTTTCTCCCCTTCTTTTCTTTGATATACATGTGCTGATATACCTCCTCAGGTGTAGTCATTTTTTATCTGTTGTATCATGCTCTCATTTTATATATGTAACTTGTATTCAATAAAGGATTTATTTTTCCATGATATACCCATTTAATCTCAGTACATTTTGAGTATTAGGTGAATTTATGTACACTGAGTGGGTTTATACTTACTCTCCAGGGTCTTTTCACATAGTACATTCTTAGAAAAAAAAACATACACACACACTTCACTGGTGCATTTATTTGTGGCAAAAGCGTTTAGTGGCCTATTTCAGTACAAAAAGAAAAATATGCTCTCAGTTCACTCCTGCAGTTATATGTGGTGAAAGCGTTTAGTGGCCTATTTCAGTCCAAAAAGGAACAAAATGTACGCACCTTACTGTTGCCTTTATTTGTGGTGAAAGAGTTTAAGTGGCCTATTTCAGTACAAAATGAAAAATACATACGCATTTCACTTCCGCAGTTATTATTTCAGTAGAAAACAAAATATATTCAGCGTTCACTGTTGCAGGTATATGTGGCAAAACCTTTAGTGACGTACAGTACAGACCAAAAGTTTGGACACACCTTCTCATTCAAAGTGTTTTCTTTATTTTCATGACTATGAAAATTGTAGATTCACACTGAAGGCATCAAAACTATGAATTAACACATGTGGAATTATATACATAACAAAAAGTGTGAAACAACTGAAAATATATCATACTCTAGGTTCTTCAAAGTAGCCACCTTTTGCTTTGATTACTGCTTTGCACACTCTTGGCATTCTCTTGTTGAGCTTCAAGAGGTAGTCACCTGAAATGGTTTTCACTTCACAGGTGTGCCCTGTCAGGTTTAATAAGTGGGATGTCTTACCTTATAAATGGGGTTGGTACCATCAGTTGCGTTGTGGAGAAGTCAGGTGGATACACAGCTGATAGTCCTACTGAATAGACTGTTAGAATTTGTATTATGGCAAGAAAAAAGCAGCTAAGTAAAGAAAAACGAGTGGCCATCATTACTTTAAGAAATGAAGGTCAGGCAGTCCGAAAAATTGGAAAAACTTTGAAAGTGTCCCCAAGTGCAGTCACAAAAACCATCAAGCGCTACCAAAAACACAATCACATGCGGACCGCCCCAGGAAAGGAAGACCAAGAGTCACCTCTGCTGCGGAGGATAAGTTCATCCGAGTCACCAGCCTCAGAAATCGCCGGTTAACAGCAGCTCAGATTAGAGACCAGGTCAATGCCACACAGAGTTCTAGCAGCAGACACAACTCTAGAACAACTGTTAAGAGGAGACTGTGTGAATCAGGCCTTCATGGTAGAATATCTGCTAGGAAACCACTACTAAGGACCGGCAACAAGCAGAAGAGACTTGTTTGGGCTAAAGAACACAAGGAATGGACATTAGACCAGTGGAAATCTGTGCTTTGGTCTGATGAGTCCAAATTTGAGATCTTTGGTTCCAACCACCGTGTCTTTGTGCGACGCAGAAAAGGTGAACGGATGGACTCTACATGCCTGGTTCCCACTGTGAAGCATGAAGGAGGAGGTGTGATGGTGTGGGGGTGCTTTGCTGGTGACACTATTGGGAATTTATTCAAAATTGAAGGCATTCTGAACCAGCATGGCTACCACAGCATCTTGCAGCGGCATGCTATTCCATCCGGTTTGCGTTTAGTTGGACCATCATTTATTTTTCAACAGGACAATGACCCCAAACACACCTCCAGGCTGTGTAAGGGCTATTTGGCTATGAAGGAGAGTGATGGGGTGCTGCGCCAGATGACCTGGCCTCCACAGTCATCGGACCTGAACCCAATCGAGATGGTTTGGGGTGAGCTGGACAGCAGAGTGAAGGCAAAAGGGCCAACAAGTGCTAAGAATCTCTGTGAACTCCTTCAAGACTGTTGGAAGACCATTTCAGGTGACTACCTCTTGAAGCTCATCAAGAGAATGCCAAGAGTGTGCAAAGCAGTAATCAAAGCAAAAGGTGGCTACTTTGAAGAACCTAGAATATGACATATTTTCAGTTGTTTCACACTTTTTTGTTATGTATATAATTCCACATGTGTTAAGTCATAGTTTTGATGCCTTCAGTGTGAATGTACAATTTTCATATTCATGAAAATAAAGAAAACTCTTTGAATGAGAAGGTGTGTCCAAACTTTTGGTCTGTACTGTATATCGGTCAAAAAACTAATTTTATTCAGCGTTCAGTGCTGCAGTTATAGGTGGTAAAATCTTTTGTTACTTATTTTGGTGGAAAATAAAATTGTATTCAGTGTTCAGCGCTGCAGTTAAATGTGCAAAATCTTTTGTGACTTATTTCGGTGGAAAATAAAAATTGTATTGAGTGCTGCAGTAATATGCGGTAAAAACTTTATTGAAGTATTTCGGTCGAAAAACAAAATTTATTCTGTGGTCAGCGCTACGGTTATATGCAGTAAAATCTTTACTGATGTATCTTGATGAACTTTGTGACTCTTCTGGGCTCAAAGCTATCTTGATGCTTTGTCTTCTCATTGTCTGTAGCTACTAGAGACCTGTTCATGCCAGGCAGGTTCGCCCAGAAGTATCTTGGTCGATCGACACTCTGTGATTGTGCCATTCTGTGGCTTCCTCATGCTACTGCCATCTCCACACTCTGTGATTGTGCCATTCTGTGGCTTCCTCATGCTGCTGCCACCTCCACACTCTTATGCTGCTGCCAACTCCAGATTCTGTCATTGTGCCGCTCTGTGGTCTCCTCATGCTGCAGCCACCTCCTCACTCGGTCATTGTGCCACTCTGTGGCCTCCTAAATCTGCCGCCACCTCCAGACTCTGTCATTGTGCCGCTCTGTGGTCTCCTCATGCTGCTGCCACCTCCTCACTCGGTGATTACACATAGTAACATAGTACATAAGGCCGAAAAAAGACATTTGTCCATCCAGTTCGGCCTGTTATCCCGCAAGTTGATCCATTGTGCCACTCTTTGGCCTACTCATGCTGCTTCCACCTCCTCACTTGGTCATTGTGCCACTCTGTGACCTACTCATGCTGCTGCCACCTCCAGACTCTGTCATTGTGCCGCTCTGTGGTCTCCTCATGCTCCTGCCACTTCCACACTTTTTCATTGTGCCATACTGTGGCCTAATCATGCTGCTACCACCTTCACACTCTGTCATTGTGCCACTCTGTGTCCTATTAATGCTGCTGCCACCTCCAGACTCTGTCATTGTGCCGCTCTGTGGTCTCCTCACTCGGTCATTGTGCCATCCTGTGGCCTCCTGATGATGCTTCTGCTGCTGCCAACTCCATACTCTGTCATTGTGCCACTCGGTATTCTACTCATGCTGCTGACACCTCCACATTTTTTCATTGTGCCACTTCGGTGTGGCCTACTCATGCTTCTGCCACCTCTACAATCTGTCATTGTGCCACTCTGTGGCCTCCTGATTCTGCCGCCACCTCTACACTCTGTCATTGTGAGGCTCTGTGGTCTCCTCATGCTGCAGACTCAGTCATTGTGCCACTTGGTGGCCTCCTCATACTACTTCCACCTCTAGACCCTGTCATTGGGCCACTCTGTGGTCTCCTCATGCTGCTTCCACCTCACCACTATGTCATAGGTCCACTCTGTGAACTTCTCATGCTGCTCTCACCCTCCTCACTTCATGACTAGTCCACTATTTTGGCTTTTGGCCTGGCTGACGTCATCATTTATTTGACACTTCTGATCCGTCAGAAGGAAGGAAAAATAAGACGCACAACGGATCCTGTCTGTGTAGCAGCTTTAAGGCCTGTATGGTTCCATCGGAATTGGCTTATAATTTGGTAGCCAAAATCAGGAGTGGGTACAAAACACAGAAGACATGCAAATATTCCATTCATGTGTCATCTCTTTGTATCCACTCCTGTTTTTTTTGGGCTTTAGCAATACTGATTGATTACTGACCAAATGCTGAGTGAAGGCAAATGCTCAACAGACAGGATCCATTTTTTTTTTTTTATTATCAACTATGTTTTTATTAATTTATATAGTTATAATGACATCCATATGACCAAATCCAAATAAAACAAAGCCCCTCAATGGGACGCATAACATCAATGGATGAATCAATATCAGAAAATAGCATGAGACCAGTATTGCGTCATACTAGAAATTACAATCTTCTGACACTATAAACATCAACATACTTAATATGTGGTAGAATACTAATAACTTAGTAACATTGATGCAAAGCAGAGGAAGCGCGAGCAAGGGAAAACAATAAAAAGAATAGAAGGGAAGAGAAAAAAAGGGGCGGGGGGAATACCTCCAGGAGCAACACAAGAGGCTAGTCTACTCATACTCAGGAAGAAAGGCTAACCTGCGAGTCCTTACAATAAGATGAGGATAGCCAAGGACTCCAAATATTAAGAAACTTGTGATGAGCACGACATGATCTACTGGACATCTCTTTGAATCTACAGATTTGATGTATTTTTCCAAACCATTCCTTGGTAGTGGGAGGTGCAGTATTTAGCCATTTCAGGGGAATCAATGACTTGGCTGCAGCAAGAAGGTAAGTAACTAAAGATGAGGAAGATTGGCGTACTTCCGACGACGAACAACCAAGCAGGACCATTGCCAGAGTCAACGTAAGATTTGTCCCCACAACATCTTTTATTATACTTTCTATTTTGGACCAGAAGGGGCGGATAACCGAGCATCCCCACCAAATATGGGCGTGTGTGCCAATTTGCAGATTGCATCGCCAGCACATGTTAGTGGCAGACAGACCATGCAGGTAAAGAAACTCCGGGGTCCTATACCAACGAGCTAGTACTTTTTAGTGAGATTCTTGCAGGCGTATACACCTTGAGTAGCCATGGGAATGTTGTAGAATCTGGCTAATTTCCAGGTCAGTGAGGGAAAGGTCCAGCTCCTTTTCCCTAGGATGCAATGTACCCAGGACTACTCAAGTGTTTCACATTTCTCACTATGACTAACACTTTAGAAAGCTTGTTGTACCCGGGGGTCGGTATCGACAGCTCTCTTTCAAAATCGGTGAGCTCTCTAAAGGGATAATTGGCACGTAAGAAGTCTGTGCAGCAACTGTTAAAATGCGAGACATGCAAGAACATAAGACTGAAGTTCGGAAGCAGTGCTTTCAGTTCTGATCGGCTGGGAACCCCTCCACTCGGGAACAAATTTGAGACAGAAACGTGGGATAGTTGGTCCCAGATAGGCTAAAAGGTCATTGATTCTCTCCCAGTAACCACAGGTATTAAGCTGGAGGGCAGTAATGGCGGGATCTCAGGTGCCAAAGAAGGCGACAGCAAGGCCCAAGTGTTTGAGGCCCCTTTAAAAAACAAGTTAATATCTGACGGGTTATATATGATACGCTTTTTGGAGGGGAACCACATATCCCGTAATAAGTCTCCTTTGTATGCCTTAATCGACCATCTAGAAATACTATGTGGATCAGAAAAGGCAGTTAGATTGAACCATCTCCTCAGCTGGATCGCTTTGTATAATGTATGCACATCGGGTAGACCTATACCACCCTTACTCACAGGTCTAGTAAGGAGTTCATGCGCCAGACTGAGGTCGCTTCTGTTTCCATAAGTAACTGCGAGAAAAGTGACTTCAATCTAGTAAAAAAGGCTTGTGGCAGGGCTATTGGTACAAACCGGATTCCAAAAAAGTTGGGACACTATACAAATCGTGAATAAAAACTGAATGCAATGATGTGGAGGTGCCAACTTCTAATATTTTATTCAGAATAGAACATAAATCACGGAACAAAAGTTTAAACTGAGAAAATGTACCATTTTAAGGGAAAAATATGTTGAATCAGAATTTCATGGTGTCAACAAATCCCAAAAAAGTTGGGACAAGGCCATTTTCACCACTGTGTGGCATCTCCCCTTCTTCTTACAACACTCAACAGACGTCTGGGGACCGAGGAGACCAGTTTCTCAAGTTTAGAAATAGGAATGCTCTCCCATTCTTGTCTAATACAGGCCTCTAACTGTTCAATCGTCTTGGGCCTTCTTTGTTGCACCTTCCTCTTTATGATGCGCCAAATGTTCTCTATAGGTGAAAGATCTGGACTGCAGACTGGCCATTTCAGTACCCTGATCCTTCTCCTACGCAGCCATGATGTTGTGATTGATGCAGAATGTGGTCTGGCATTATCTTGTTGAAAAATGCAGGGTCTTCCCTGAAAGAGATGACGTCTGGATGGGAGCATATGTTGTTCTAGAACCTGAATATATTTTTCTGCATTGATGGTGCCTTTCCAGACATGCAAGCTGCCCATGCCACACGCACTCATGCAACCCCATACCATCAGAGATGCAGGCTTCTGAACTGAGCGTTGATAACAACTTGGGTTGTCCTTGTCCTCTTTGGTCCGGATGACATGGCGTCCCAGATTTCCAAAAAGAACTTCGAATCGTGACTCGTCTGACCACAGAACAGTCTTCCATTTTGCCACTACTCCATTTTAAATGATCCCTGGACCAGTGAAAATGCCTGAGCTTGTGGATCTTGCTTAGAAATGGCTTCTTCTTTGCACTGTAGAGTTTCAGCTGGCAACGGCAGATGGCACGGTGGATTGTGTTCACTGACAATGGTTTCTGGAAGTATTCCTGAGCCCATTCTGTGATTTCCTTTACAGTAGCATTCCTGTTTGTGGTGCAGTGTTGTTTAAGGGCCCGGAGATCACGGGCATCCAGTATGGTTTTACGGCCTTGACCCTTACGCACAGAGATTGTTCCTCTGAATCTTCGGATGATGTTATGCACAGTTGATGATGATAGATGCAAAGTCTTTGCAATTTTTCACTGGGTAACACCTTTCTGATATTGCTCCACTATCTTTCTGCGCAACATTGTGGGAATTGCTGATCCTCTACCCATCTTGGCTTCTGAGAGACACTGCCACTCTGAGAAGCTCTTTTTATACCCAATCATGTTGCCAATTGACCTAATTAGTGTTAATTGGTCTTCCAGCTCTTCGTTATGCTCAAATTTACTTTTTCCAGCCTCTTATTGCTACTTGTCCCAACTTTTTTGGGATTTGTTGACACCGTGAAAATTTGAATCAACGTATTTTTCCTTTAAAATGATACATTTACTCGGATTAAACGTTTGATCCTGTCATCTACGTTCTATTACAAATAAAATATTGACATTTGCCATCTCCACATCATTTAATTCAGTTTTTATTCACAATTTGTTTAGTGTCCCAACTTTTTTGGAATCCGGTTTGTAGCATTTGTAACTTGTAAAGGACCTTTGGAAGAACATAGGTTTGAATGACATTCTTCCTACCAATCCATGAGATCAGAGGAATATCATAATCTGTAAGGATTTTTTGAATCTCCACTAGAAGTTGACGGAAGTTCATATCATATATTTTATGTATGGAGGAGGGAATATTTACTCCCAGATACTTGAGAGAAGCATGGGCCCAAACAAAAGGCGAAGCTTCCTTGACTCTCAAAAGGCTATGTTTTGCTAGGGAAATATTCAGTAACTCCGATTTTGTGACATTCACTTTAAAATTTGACACCTCCCCGAAGCCTTCAAACAGTTTGGCCAGACAGGGCAGCCGCTCTCTGGGTCAGATAACAGAAACAGAAGGTCATCTGCAAAAGCCAGCATTTTCAATTCCCCCTCTGGCGTAGAGAAACCTCCAATATGTGGATGCTGTTTCACTTTCTGCAACAAAGTTTCCATGACTAGTACAAAAAGCGTGGGGGAGAGAGGGCAACCCTGCCTGGTTCCATTCGTTATTTCAAAGGGGCTTGACAGATGGTCGTTAACCAATAGAGAGGCCGACAGGTGGGAGTACAGCGAGAAGATTGCCTCTATGAAAGCCGTGGGGAAGCCAAACCTTAAGAGGGTAGAGTACATGAAGAGCCAGTTAACTCTATCAAAGGCCTTCTCGACATCTACTCCGAGAAGGACCAGTGACCTATCTTCAGCATGTGCCTGATGTATTGCTGGGAGTAATTTAGTCGTGTTGGTCCTCCCCTCCCTCCCTGGGACAAAACCTGATTGCTCCTTCACCTATCAGGTGGGGTAGAAGCTTTTTTATTCTTATGGACAAGAGCTTGGCCCATATTTTCAAATCTAGATTTAGAAGTGAAATGGGTCTATAGCTCCCATACTCTGCTGGATCCTTCCTCTCTTTAGCTATAAGAGTGATGTGTGCCTGCCTGAGTCTGCTTAGGCAAAGGGATCTCCTCTAAACAGCGAAGGACCAACATTCTACAAGATGGGGCATAAGCACATCCTGGAACTTCTTGTAGTCTTTGATTTGTACCTAGCGTGGTATCTGTTTTGTCTATGTTGTATAGTGCTGAGTAAAGCTTATGGAAGGCCTCGGCCATCTCGGGGAGGGATGATGTAACTTTCCCTGTATGATCCCTGATCCCATGGATATGTTGCCTAGCTTTTTCGTTCTTAAGCAGTGTAGACATGAGCTTCCCTCCTTTATTACCATGGGCATATAACTTGTGTCTGAAATGTAAATAAGCTTTGGCAGATTTATTCTGTAAATAGGTGAGGAGCTTTTCCCTCAGAACTCGGAGTTTCCCCTGCGTTTCCAGTAGACTAGAGCTTTTTTGCTCTTTTTCTAATATAGTAATCTGTCCCAACAGCTCGTCTATAACTTTTTGCCAATCTTTCTTGAGTTTGGACCCCCACGAGATGAAGAGTCCCCTAACAAAAGCCTTGTGCGATTCCCAAACTATTGGAAACTTGGGACCCGAGTGTTTGTTCAGATAAAAAAAGATGGAAATTTGTGCCTGTATGTCTGAGAACGCTTCAGCATTTTCTAAGATCTGCTCGTTAAGTCGCCATCTCCATGTTGTGGGGGTATCATTAGTGAGGGTGATTGATAGATGAACCGGTGCGTGGTCTGATATTGTAATAACCGAAATGCCTGTATCTATTACACCTGATAGTAGAGAAGCATGAACCATTAGGTAATCTAACCTCTGATGCGAGTTATGCACCTGGGAGAATGTATGAGTAGTCCAGAGCAGAGGGGTTCTGCAGCCGCCAGACATCTGTAAGGGAAAGTTCAGACAGTTTAGACCTCAACTTAGCTAAGGCACGTTTAGAGACACTTGACCTAGAGGTTAAGGAATCAAGTGGAGGGTCCAAAGTGACATTCAAATCACCTCCTAATATAATCGGGCCATCCGCAAATAACTTGAGCTTGTCTAAGGCATCTAAAAGCCAAGGCACCTGTGCGTGATTGGGTGCATACATATCTGCCAAGGTAAACTTGTCAGTATATATCTGAGCCCTTAGGAATAACATCCTCCCCTCTAGGTCCGTGTACTGTTGTAATATCTTAATAGGGATAGATTTGTGCACAGCTATAGAAACTCCCTTGGAAGCTGAGGAAGTATGACATGAGTGGCTACCAGTTAGTGAAATGTTTGGAAGGCAATTTCGGAATTTTGTGCTACTTAAAATGGGTCTCTTGTAGGAAGAGAATGGAGGTTCTGAGTTTACTGAGCATGTCCAGTATATGATGTCTCTTGTTAGGGGTATTCAAGCCCCTCACATTAAAAGTTGCGCATCTCATTTCGCACATGCTCCTGGGAACACTTTCTCTTTAAACAGAAAAAGCTAGGACTTAATAAGAAAGAAAAAGAAAGAAGAAAAAGAAAAAAAGAAGGAATGGTATGAATCACTAGGGTAAGAAGGTAGAGGGCGATAGATAGAAAAAAGACTAAGTAGGGAAAAGGGGTGTATTGAGAAAGAGAGAAATCTATGAAGCCAAGTAAAAGATGAGTTAGTAACTAAAAGACAGGGGTGAGAAAAGTGTTCAAAATGTGAACAAGTCTTGACCTGTGGTGTACAGACACATAACGTTATGCATAACAAACGTAGCAAATCGCTAATTATTATAAACCTTGACCAAATTATCAACTTTGTTTCGGGGGGGGGGGGGGGATTGGTAGGAAGGGGTGGGGGGAAGGAGGGGGCGAGACCAGAATGATTAGCTATCATAGTTGCAGAGAGAAATCTGTAAACTATTGCTTTATTCCAATCCCATCAAGACATCTCTGTAGCCCAAAACCTGCACTATCTAGGCTGCTAACTCCCTCTCCCTGCCAGATCAATATTACTTGGGACACTTGAAGTGAAATAAGAGGAAAAACAAGGGGTGGGGGGTTGGGGAAGGAGTGCATGAATCAAAAATACCCTGGTTCTCAATGCGTATGACTAAGTTGCTATTATTTTCAAAAAGAACTATGATGTTCCATCTCCTCCATCAGGAGCAGTAACCATGATCCTCATTCAGAGATCAATTGTAGGTAGCCAACGGACCGCTCCAATCCTCTTCAACCCAGTCTCCAGCGCTCAGTCTATAGAGATGGGGAAGATGAAACATCGCATCACACAAGTACAACATACTTAACACAGATTTAAGGATCCCTTCACAATCGCAATGAAAATGGTATACAAGGAGTCCCAGAACCGTCCTTTACCCTGCCTGCCGATCTCGTGTGCAGGAGAGTCCAAAGATGTTAGTAGACTTCAGGAGGCTCTGAGCAACCTAAAACTGAGACGAAAATGAAAGCTAAAGGGAGGAGGGGGAAGGGAGGAAGGGGGGGGGGGTGTTATGAAGGCCAAGATGAACAATGAGGGAAGGAACAGACTGACAAAAAACCTTGAGGCCAAGGAGGAGATGGAAGTTCACTCAATTGGTATTCCTTAGTGGTGAAAATGAAACAGTTCCACTTGCAGCAAGTATGGCATAAAGTCGCCAGTGACAATCAAACTGTGAGTGCCTCGTACGAACATATCATAGGATAAATCCAGATGGATAAGTTCCTGGGCTCAGCGATGAGGCGAGTTGGTGACAGTTGAAGATCTCTTCGTTCTTTGAGGCTTCGGGCGAGTGAAAGTATGCCATTCTTCTGTACGTGGCAAGGGAGGCAGTCGAACCAGATCCGCGGCAGGTGATCACGACGGTATCTCTACAGGCTCTATGCCCAGGGCAGACCATGCGGTTTCTAAATCAGCTGGGGTCTTGATGATGATCCGCTTGTCGTTCTTCATTATCGAGATCCCGAAAGGAAACAACCATGCATACTGAAGATTTCTTTCTCTCAGCTTGTCTAGCAGCGGTCGCATCACTCGCCGTTTCTGAAGAGTAGCGGGAGCAATGTTCTGGTAGAGGGAGATCTCGACCCCCTCGTAGCAGGTCGGACTTTTTTCCCTAGCCGAGCAGAGAATCGCAGCTGTGTCCACATAGGATAGCAGACCGAATATTACATCCCGCGGTGGTTTACTAGGTTTTGGTTTCGATCGGAGAGCTCTATGTATCCGCTCTATTATAATCGCTTTTGCGCGGTCCTGGTCTAAAAGTCCAGCAAATATTTCTCGCGCCACTTTAGGGAGTGCATCCCCTGCCCAGGATTCCGGCAGCCCCTTTATTCTAATATTTTTCCGCCAGCTTCTATTTTCCTGATCTTCGATCAGTGTATATGCCGCGTTAACATGGGCCTCCAGCTGCTCCGTTCTGGCTGCTAATCCTGAGGCGTGAGCGGTGAGCTCCGAGCACGTCGACTCTAGGGCCTCCGTCCAGAACCCAAGGGCATATAAGTCAGTTTTTATGTCTGCTAGATCATCTCTTACCGGTCTCAGAGCCTGGGTCAGAGCTTTCTTCAGCACCGCCGCTGTGAGCGCTTCATTCGGAGCTTGTTCTTCATCGCTACTCGAATGATGTTCCTCCTCAGATTCCCGCGACTCAGCGGGCTCCGGACGCCATCTTGGTCAGTGGAGGGGGAGAATTTGTATGTCTCTTTGTGAAGAGTTTCGTGACTGCCGCTTGGTTCATCTTTGGCCTGGCAAGTCCTTCACCTTCTCTCGGCTGATATCTCCCTATTTTGCCCATAATTTAGGAGATTTAGTAGGCTAATTCAACGTTATTGTAAGTACGTGGCAGGAGAGAGCTCTCTCAGGCTGCCATCCAGTCCGCAGTCAAGCTCCGCCCCCCCAGGATCCGTTTTTTGAGGGGTTATTGTTCTGACTGATCAGAGGAAGGGCAAAATAATCAGTGACGTCAACACAAACTTACTGCTGACACCCTCTCCACTCTGTCGGGGGCTTACTTGTATAAGAGTTTAATAAAACAGGTTCTGTAGACATCTATGTGGAATCAGCTGACGAGGGTGTAAAAGGAGTGCGCTTCTTCTTGATGCTAACATCTACCTGTAAGGGTGAGTTCATACTTGAGTTTTTTGGTCAGTTTTGGAAATGTGACCAGTGTTTCCTCTAAGCCTTGGCAGCTGCTGAGCAGTGTCGGCTCAGAGCTGGGCACAGGGCCATCAAAGATGGGTGATAGGAAAACCTAAGATAATTGTCACATTAAAGAGCATACAGTGTAACCCCTGCGCCATCCCGTACAATACAGTATAATCTCTGCACCATGCCGTGTAGTATACAGTATAATCCCTGCACCATGCTGTGTAATATACAGTATAATCCCTGCACCATGCCTTACAGAATACATTATAATCCCTGCACCATGCTGTAAAATATATAGTATAGATAATACATCATGTTATACAATAACCACTACACCATGCTGTATAATATACATTATAATCCCTGCACCATGCTGTGTGTAAAGGGAGATATTAATTATTGATATATTTATGCAAATATCAATAATTTACATTCATAAATAGGAGGGGCCGTCTACCGATGACTCCGCCTATTTATACCTTTATAATAATAATACACTATACTTTGCCTTACGCTAATCACGAAACTAGCTGCATTCGCTTTACTAACTACCACTAGTAACCACACGTTACACAGTAGGTACAAATAACACACAATATTTATTAACACCTACAGTACATAACACACGCAATGCACTAACAATACAGCACTAAATACACTATTCAATCCCAAATTCCACCCACAAACTAACTATACAATACACTTACATACATTCATTAGCAGCCCACCCAACCTGGCTCTAAGCTATCCCTATGGGAGGCAAAGGGTTAACACACACTCAGCTGCTGCTGGGGTAAGCAGGCAGCAGTGAAGCGGTAAAGGATTACAGGGCAACTACAGGGGTAATTGGGACTGCCTCAAGGGTACAGGGCTGAGGTTGATGCTGCAGGAGTTCATAAGCCAGGGTTAGGGGATCCTGCAGGGATAGTGTCACAAACAGACATCTGAGAAGCTCTGACAGATGCCTTTCAGAACCTCCTCCTTGAGCTTTCTTTGTTTTGGTTTTCAGTTCCTCATCTCATTAGCCTCTCTCAGCTGTCTTGTAGTTGGACTGATTGCATCCCTTTAAATTCCTCCCCATAATGCATTAGTGTGCGGTTTATACAGCTTCCTGGAGTGTGTGTGCATGCTGATCCTATTTCCCAGTCTTCTACAAGATAAGTGTGTTACATTAATTTGTGATTTTCTGTTTGCTGGATCCCAGGTGACCCTGACTCCCTCCGTGTCTAGTGTAGGGAGCCAGTGGTCGTGTCCCCTCACTATTGTAGGGTGTTCAGGTGTTACATAGTCGAGGTACGAGGATATGCGATCATCCACCGTTGGGGTGTTCGCATAGGCTGAGCAGTCAGGGAGAGTGCCAGGTCTTATGCAGGCGTCTCCCTTTTGTTCCTTAGTTTTGGATCCAGTAAGTCATATATTCATTTTGCATTGTCTTGTTTCCTGTACACCTTCCGTGACATTATAAACCGCCAAAACTGTCTCAAGCATGGATCCGGTTTCACTTTTGACTGAACGCTTTCAGGGTCTTTCATTGGAGGTAGCTGATCTCCGTAAGACTCTTTCTCAGTTTCTAGTGACCGGTTCAGCTTGCGTTCATGGAGTTTGTTCTGAGCCTAAGATCTCGCTCCCGGATACGTTCTCCGGGGGTAGTGCCAATTTTGTGCGTTTCAGAGAGGCTTGCAAACTCCATTTTCGCCTTCTTCCCCATTCCTCTGGTGATGAGGAACGGAGGGTGGGGATCATTATATCGCTGCTCAGGGGTAACGCTCAGTCGCTGGCTTTTTCGCTACCGGTGGGGGCACGGCCCCTCCGTTCAGTGGATGAATTCTTTTTAGCCCTGGGTCAGATATATGATGATCCGGATCGTGTTGCTTTGGCTGAGTCTAGTCTACGTCTGTTATGCCAGGGTAAACAATCCGCAGAGATATACTGCTCAGAATTTCAGAGATGGGCAGCTGATACTGGGAGGAATGATGCTGCACTCTGAAGTCAATTTTGCCATGGTCTTTCAGAGGGATTGAAAGATGCATTTGCCTTTCATAAGAGGCCTATCTCCTTGGACTCTGCTATGTCTCAGGCCGTTCGTATTGACAGGCGTCTTAGAGAGAGAGGAGAGATCTCTCCTTCCTGTCATACTCAGTCTCAGGACAGTGCAGCGGTCTCATTCTGTGCGCAGGGGTCTCAGTTGCTGTCAGCCCCTTCTGAGCAGGAGCCCATGCAGCTGAGGTTGATTGCCTCTGACAATAGAAGATTAAGCCCGCATGGGAAGGATTGTTTTTGTTGTGGAGGTATAAATCATTTGGCAAATGTTTGTCCCTCTAGGAGATTCAGGCAGTTTTCTGGGAGTAATAAAGAAACAAAAAGGAAAAAATCTTTTAAAAATGTTCCGTCTGTTACTATTGGCAGGGTTGAGGCGGAAATTGAAGGTTTTCCGTTTGCTTGTAGTTTCCGTTTTGTCCTGCCTGCCAGGGTGGCGCTAGAGAGCAAGAACATTTTTTGTGATATTTTTGTAGATAGTGGAGCAGCTGTCAATCTCATTGATAATCATTTTGTGATAACTCATGGTTTCCAGGTATGCACTTTGGGAAAGGATATTCCTGTTTTTGCTATTGATTCCGCTCCACTTTCTCAGAAATCATTAAAGGGCATAGTTCACAATATTCGTTTAATTGTGAGTGATGCTCATGTTGAGGATGTGTCATGTTTCGTCCTTAGCGGATTACCTACTCCTCTTGTGTTGGGGCTACCCTCGTTCACTAAACATAACCCCACCATTGATTGGCAAGCAAGGCAAATAAATGGTTGGAGTGACTTTTGCAGAGAGAATTGCCTCACTACATCTGTTTCTGAGGTTTCTACTAAGACTGTACCATCCTTTTCTCTCATGAATTTTCGGATGTCTTCTCTGAGAGTGGAGTTCAGGATTTGCCCCCGCACAGGGAGTACGATTGCCCTATTAATCTCATCCCAGGCGCCAAGGTGCCTAAATCTCAGTTTATACAATCTTTCCCAACCTGAAAGGGTCGCTATGCGTGCTTATATCTCTGAGAGTCTGAGAAAAGGACACATACGACCCTCGAAGTCACCTGTTGCCTGCTGGTTTTTTCTTTGTTAAGAAAAAAGATGGTTCTTTAAGACCTTGTCTGGATTTCAGGGATCTGAACAGTATCACTATTCGTGACCCTTATCCGCTTCCTCTGATCCCGGACCTGTTTAACCAGATTGTTGGGGCTAAAGTCTTTTCCAAATTAGATCTAAGAGGGGCATACAACCTGGTCAGGATCAGAGAAGGAGACGAATGGAAGACGGCCTTCAATACCCCTGAGGGCCATTTTGAGAATTTGGTTATGCCTTTTGGTTTGATAAATGCCCCAGCCGTTTTTCAGCATTTCGTGAACAGCATTTTTTATTATTTAATGGGAAAATTTGTATTAGTGTATTTTGATGACATTTTGATTTTTTCTCCTGATTTCAAAACTCATAAGGACCACTTACGTCAGGTCTTGCTCATCCTGCGGGAGAATAAATTATACGCGAAACTGTAAAAATGTGTGTTTGCGGTTCCAGAAATTCAATTTCTGGGGTTTCTTCTCTCCGTTTCTGGTTTTCGCATGGACCCCGAGAAGGTCCGCGCTGTGCTTAAGTGGGAGCTTCCTGAGAATCAGAAGGCGCTGATGCGTTTTTTGGGCTTTGCCAATTATTACAGGAAGTTTATTTAGAATTATTCCTCTATTGTTAAACCACTCACTGTTATGACCAGAAAGGGGGTAGATTTTTCTTCCTGGTCAGTAGAGGCGCGTAAGGCCTTTTCTAATATCAAGGAGAGTTTTGCTTCCGCTCCCATCTTGGTACAACCTGATATTTCTCTACCCTTCATAGTTGAGGTTGATGCTTCAGAGGTGGGTGTGGGTGCGGTCTTGTCTCAGGGTTCCTCTCCTGCCAAATGGCGACCGTGTGCCTTTTTCTCGAAGAAGCTCTCCTCCGCAGAGAGAAATTACGATGTGGGAGATAGGGAATTGTTGGCCATCAAGTTGGCTTTTGAGGAATGGCGCCATTGGCTAGAGGGAGCCAGACACCCTATTACCGTGTTTACTGACCATAAAAATCTGGCCTACTTGGAGTCAGCCAAGCGTCTGAACCCGAGACAGGCCAGATGGTCTTTGTTCTTTTCAAGGTTTAATTTTGTTGTCACGTTCCGCCCTGTGCTTAAGAATGTGAAGGCAGATGCCCTGTCACGTTGTTTTCCGGGAGGTGGGAATTTTGAAGACCCGGGTCCCATTTTGGCTGAAGGTGTGGTGGTCTCTGCTCTTTTTCCTGAATTGGAGGCAGAGGTGCAGGCAGCCCAGTCAGAGGCTCCTGATCTTTGTCCTCCTGGGAGGTCGTTTGTGCCTCTCGCTTTGAGACACAAGATTTTTAAGGAACACCACGATACGGTCCTTGCTGGGCACCCGGGGGCAAGAGCTACAGTGGATCTCATCGCTCGGAGATTCTGGTGGCCTGCGCTTCGTAAGTCAGGTTGAGGGTTTTGTGGCAGCCTGCGAGACTTGCGCTCGTGCCAAAGTCCCTCATTCACGGCCATCAGGTCCTCTCCTTCCCTTACCCATTCCTTCCGTCCTTGGACACATCTGTCCATGGACTTCATAACGGACCTGCCTCGTTCCTCGGGGAAGACTGTGATTCTGGTGGTGGTGGACGTTTTAGCAAAATGGTGCATTTCATCCCTTTTCCTGGTTTGCCCAATGCTAAGACGCTGGCGCAGGCATTTATTGATCACATTGTCAAATTGCATGGTATTCCTTCAGACATAGTCTCTGATAGGGCCACGCAGTTTGTTTCCAGATTCTGGAAGGCTTTCTGTTCTCGCTTGGGGGTTCGGTTGTCATTCTCTTCTGCTTTCCACCCGCAGTCGAATGGCCAGACAGAGCGCGTCAATCAGAATCTGGAGACATATCTGCGCTGTTTTGTGGCGGAGAATCAGGAGGATTGGTGTTCTTTTTTGTCCCTTGCTGAGTTTGCTTTAAATAACCGTCGTCAGGAGTCCTCTGATAAGTCACCATTTTTAGGTGCATATGGGTTTCATCCGCAGTTTGGGACTTTCTCGGGAGAGGGGTCTTCTGGTTTGCCTGATGAGGACAGATTCTCCTCGTCTTTGTCATCTATTTGGCAAAAGATTCAGGATAATCTAAAGAGCATAAGTGAGAGATATAAGCGTGTGGCAGATAAGAGACGTGTGCCTGGTCCGGACCTGAATGTTGGTGATCTGGTGTGGTTGTCTACCAAGAATATCAAATTGAAGGTTCCCTCCTGGAAGTTGGGTCCTAAGTTTATTGGGCCTTACAAAATCCTGTCTGTCATCAATCCTGTTGCCTACCGTCTTGATCTTTCTCAGACTTGGAAGATCCATAATGTTTTTCATAAGTCCTTATTAAAACCTTATGTTCAACCCATTGTACCCTCGCCTTTGCCTCCTCCTCCGATTATGGTTGATGGGAATCTTGAATTTCAGGTCTCTAGGATTGTGGACAGGGGCGTACATAGAAATCATTGGGCCCCATAGCAAGAGTCTGAATTGGGCCCCCAGCTCCGCCCACTACCACCTTTTGCCCATCCCAGTAACTGCCCTGGCTCCTCCCCTGCCACACCCTCACCCTTTCCAGTGGCTAGGGGATAACTTCAAACAACCAGACTACCCCTTTAAAGCGGGAATATCCAACCTACAGCCCTCCAGCTATTGCAACTACAAGGCAGGGCAGGCAAGAAGATTTCGTTTTGCACCAGCTGGGGGTTCGGCATCCCTGACAAAGTGTATTTAAACTTTTAAATAAAGTTTATTAAACCCTATTGTAAATACCTTTTGTTGTAAGACATTTTCTAACAATTTTTTTCTCTATGTGAAATAGGCGCCGAATGAACCACTGATATTACACTGGTGTATGGGAGTAAGGATCTCACTGGGGTGCAGTGAGCCATGTACTGCACACATCACTGCTCCTGCCTGTCTGCTATGGTGTTCTGCCAGATTTCTATACCTTGCCAAAACGCTATACCGGAAGTGACGTGGCCGCACAGGAATCAGCTGAAGGAGGGTGTGTACGGCGCTGCGCAAGCGCACATCCACCGGATTAGCGAAAAATCATTGCAGCGCCACGGGAGAAGGACTTCATGCGCATGCACGAAACCATACACCGCGCGTGTGCACTTAGGGGTCGGTAGATTTTCTAGCGCAAAATGTTCCATCAGATCTCCCTACCCCTGAGTTACCCCAATATCCCGCACTCAGCTCAGCTATGTGGTGACCTCGATATTCTGTACTCAGTTCTGCGGTAAGGATGAACTGCTCCTTATAAGTTGTGCACGGGTGCGCACTCAGGGGTAGGGAGATCTGATGGAACATTTTGCGCTGGAAAATCTACCTACCCCTAAGTGCGCACGCACGGTGTATGGTTTCGTGCATGTGCATGAAGTCCTTCTCCCGTGGCGCTGCAATGATTTTTTGCTAATCCAGTGGATGTGCGCTTGCGCAGCCCCGTACACACCCTCCTTCAGCTGATTCCTGTGCGGCCGTGTCACTTCCGGTATAGCGTTTTGGCAAGGTATAGAAATCTGGCAGAACACCGGCATAAGATAGGCTATGTCAGGTTTTAGCAGAGTGGGCACAGGGCGCGATATGTATGCGAGCACAGGTGAGCGAGTGCAGGGCAGGAACCCGCATACATATCGCTCCTCCTGCCTGTGGCCACTGTGCTAAAGCCTGATATAGCCCATCCCCCTACATCTGAAGATTTTTGCTGCTGATACTAGTGTGCACCAGCCCTCCACCCCCACACAGTTCATGGTGAGGGGAGACTGCCCTATGGCAGTATGGCACACTGTCCTCCATATGAGTATGAACAGCAAGCAAAGTTCTTGGAGGGAGGGACACACTGTTCTCTATATGATAAGCCTTTTATACAGAACAGAGTGACCAACCCCTCCCCCCCTACCCCCGCTCAGGAACTCTGCTTGCTTCTGCCCCATCAGAGCCACCTCTTCCCCACACTAACCATCCACTCACTAACTTTTTTTTTAAACATAGAGGCACTCACTTCTTGCAACTCACTTTGTGGCACACAGTGAAACTTGCCGGCGACACTAGGGGCTGGAGGGCAGTGGCTTCACTGAGCAGAGTATTACATCACACTGCAGAGTGCCGTGTCCCGCCCGCTCAGTTCTGTCTGCTGCTGCGATACACTGGCCAATCAGCAGCAGGAGCTTAGCACTGCTAAATGCTGATTGGCCAGTTCAGTCCCCAGAAGACAGAAGAGAGCGAGCCCTCCCCTGGCTGCAGGGCTGGCTGTCAGGGTCAGGGACATCGATGTCTGTGCACTGTGTTGTGCACACAATGTATGTAAGGAAGGAGGGGGGCCCGAGCAGAGGGGGAAGCAGGGCTCGTCTGAACCGCAGATAGGTAGGACTGTGGCAATGTCATAACACACAACTGGAGACATTGTAGGTAGGGGGCGGGGTCTTCTATCCACTCCGGGCCCCCCCTCGGCACGGGCCCCGTAGCAGATGCGTGGTCTGCCTATATTGGCGGTTGTCCGCGGTTCTCTCCAGTACCTCGTTCATTGGGAGGGTTATGGTCCTGAGGAGAGGATGTGGGTCCCAGTGACGGACATTAAGGCCACTCGTCTCATCAGGGCTTTCCATAGGTCCCATCCTGAGAAGGTTGGCTCTGAGTGTCCGGAGTCCACTCGTAGAGGGAGGGGTACTGTCACAACCAGACATCTGAGAAGCTCTGACAGATGCCTTTCAGAACCTCCTCCTTGAGCTTTCTTTGTTTTGGTTTTCAGTTCCTCATCTCGTTAGCCTCTCTCAGCTGTCTTGTAGTTGGACTGATTGCATCCCTTTAAATTCCTCCCCATAATGCATTAGTGTGCGGTTTATACAGCTTCCTAGAGTGTGTGTGCATGATGATCCTATTTCCCAGTCTTCTACAAGATAAGTGTTGGATCCCAGGTGACCCTGACTCCCTCCGTGTCTAGTGTAGGGAGCCGGTGGTCGTGTACCCTCACTATTGTAGGGTGTTCAGGTGTTATATAGGCGAGGTACGAGGATATGCGATCATCCACCATTGGGGTGTTCGCATAGGCTGAGCAGTCAGGGAGAGTGCCAAGTCTTATGCAGGGGTCTCCCTTTTGTTCCTTAGTTTTGGATCCAGTGAGTCATATATTCATTTTGCATTGTCTTGTTTCCTGTGCACCTTCCGTGACAGATAGGGATTGCTATGGAATGTGTAGGTGGCAGGGAAGGGGTTACTATTGTTGGGGATATGGGGGGTATGTGAAGGGGTAGGTAGGGGCTAGACAGGTAGATACTTAGCCCCACCAGGGTTACTAGGACTTCTCCAGGTGCACGTCATGGAGCCGCTCTCTCCCATGTGTCTCTGTGTGTAGTCCAGTTCCAAGAGCCCCCCTGTTCCTGGCTTGGGGCTCATATATCCGCCTCAGAAACAGCCCCCCTCCCCCCTCCTCAGGGATGTGACATCATAGTGTGACTGTGATGTATGCCTGCACTCAGGACAGCCAATTGGCCCCCTGAGGCTAGCAGCACCACACGCCCAGCCATGTCACAAACACAAGGTGGGGCAGAGCATAGTAACTAGGCTGATAAACTCAACGAAAGGCCTCAGATCTATTGATCCCTTAGCCATTGAAGTCACCAGCCACCTGAAGACATATCCACCCCACTGCAGGAACTGACATTTAGGAGGGGGTTGGTTAGGAAACGGCTGTCTCTATGGGGGGCATTTAAGTATATATATGTATATAGATACTTGGGGCACATCTATATACACATATATACTCATTATACACCTGGGTCATACATGGGCAGTTATACGCCCATATATATATATATATATATATATATATACACTCACCTAAAGAATTATTAGGAACACCATACTAATACGGTGTTGGACCCCCTTTTGCCTTCAGAACTGCCTTAATTCTACGTGGCATTGATTCAACAAGGTGCTGATAGCATTCTTTAGAAATGTTGGCCCATATTGATAGGATAGAATCTTGCAGTTGATGGAGATTTGAGGGATGCACATCCAGGGCACGAAGCTCCCGTTCCACCACATCCCAAAGATGCTTTATTGAGTTGAGATCTGGTGACTGTGGGGGCCATTTTAGTACAGTGAACTCATTGTCATGTTCAAGAAACCAATTTGAAATGATTCGAGCTTTGTGACATGGTGCATTATCCTGCTGGAAGTAGCCATCAGAGGATGGGTACATGGTGGTCATGAAGGGATGGACATGGTCAGAAACAATGCTCAGGTAGCCCGTGGCATTTAAACAATGGCCAATTGGCACTAAGGGTCCTAAAGTGTGCCCAGAAAACATCCCCCACACCATTACACCACCACCAGCCTGCACAGTGGTAACAAGGCATGATGGATACATGTTCTCATTCTGTTTACGCCAAATTCGGACTCTACCATTTGAATGTCTCAACAGAAATCGAGACTCATCAGACCAGGTAACATTTTTCCAGTCTTCAACAGTCCAATTTTGGTGAGCTCGTGCAAATTTTAGCCTCTTTTTCCTAATTGTAGTGGAGATGAGTGGTACCCAGTGGGGTCTTCTGCTGTTGTAGCCCACCTTTCTTTCCCATTCTGACATTCAGTTTGGAGTTCAGGAGATTGTCTTGACCAGGACCACAACCCTACATGCATTGAAGCAACTGCCATGTGATTGGTTGACTAGATAATCGCATTAATGAGAAATAGAACAGGTGTTCCTAATAATTCTTTAGGTGAGTGTATATACACATACACATATATATAAATATATATATATATACCTGGGGGAGAGCCATGGCAGATACACATATACAGATGTATGCACTGCATACACACATCCTATATATATATATATATATATCTACATGAGAGGGAATATATACACGGCCATACAGGAAATATATACTAACTATAAGGGGGCATATATATATATATATATATATATATATATATATAAAAAAGGGACATATAAGGGGGCACATATTCCCCACAAGGGCCACGATGAGTCCCTGTGGACCATTAAGGGCAGATGTGCGCAGATGCTGGGCACATCTGTGCACATCATCCTATAATGTGGCTGTTAATGTATGCATATATATTATACATGCATGCACTTGTTTGCATGTATATACAGTACAGACCAAAAGTTTGGAAACACCTTCTTATTCAAAGAGTTTTCTTTATTTTCATGACTATGAAAATTGCAGATTCACACTGAAGGCATCAAAACTATGACTTAACACATGTGGAATTATATACATAACAAAAAAGTGTGAAACAACTGAAAATATGTCATATTCTAGGTTCTTCAAAGTAGCCACCTTTTGCTTTGATTACTGCTTTGCACACTCTTGGCATTCTCTTGATGAGCTTCAAGAGGTAGTCACCTGAAATGGTCTTCCAACAGTCTTGAAGGAGTTCCCAGAGATGCTTAGCACTTGTTGGCCCTTTTCTCTTCACTCTGCGGTCCAGCTCACCCCAAACCATCTTGATTGGTCCGGTGACTGAGGATGCCAGGTCATCTGACGCAGCACCCCATCACTCTCCTTCATGGTCAAATAGCCCTTACACAGCCTGGAGATGTGTTTGGGGTCATTGTCCTGTTGAAAAATAAATGATGGTCCAAATAAACGCAAACTGGATGGAATAGCATGCCGCTGCAAGATGCTGTGGTAGCCATGCTGGTTCAGAATGCCTTCAATTTTGAATAAATCCCCAACAGTGTCACCAGCAAAGCACCCCCACACCATCACACCTCCTCCTCCATGCTTCATGGTGGGAACCAGGCATGTAGAGTCCATCCGTTCACCTTTTCTGCGTCGCTCAAAGACACGGTGGTTTAGACCAAAGATCTCAAATTTGGACTCGTCAGACCAAAGCACAGATTTCCACTGGTCTAATGTCCATTCCTTGTGTTCTTTAGCCCAAACAAGTCTCTTCTGCTTGTTGCCTGTCCTTAGCAGTGGTTTCCTAGCAGATATTCTACCACGAAGGCATGATTCACACAGTCTCCTCTTAACAGTTGTTCTAGAGATGTGTCTGCTGCTTGAACTCTGTGTGGCATTGACCTGGTCTCTAATCTGAGCTGCTGTTACCTGCGATTTCTGAGGCAGGTGACTCGGATGAACTTATCCTCCGCAGCAGAGGTGACTCTTGGTCTTCCTTTTCCTGGGGCGGCCCCAATGTGAGCCAGTTTCTTTGTAAGCGCTTGATGGTTTTTGGTGACTGCACTTTTTCAAAGTTTTCCCAATTTTTCATTTCTTAAAGTAAGGATGGCCAAACCTGACAGGGCACACCTGTGAAGTGAAGACCATTTCAGGTGACTACCTCTTGAAGCTCAACAAGAGAATGCCAAGAGTGTGCAAAGCAGTAATCAAAGCAAAAGGTGGCTACTTTGAAGAACCTAGAATATGACATATTTTCAGTTTCACACTTTTTTTGTTATGTATATAATTCCACATGTGTTAATTCATACTTTTGATGCCTTCAGTGTGAATCTACAATTTTCATGGTCATGAAAATAAAGAAAACTCTTTGAATGAGAAGGTGTGTCCAAACTTTTGGTCTGTACTGTATATCTATATATATACACGTCTCAACCCTTCCTCAACACTGTGTAATATACATTATAATCCCTACACCATGCTGTACAATATACAGTATAATCCCTGCACCATGCCGTATAATATACATTATAATCCCTGCACTGCTGTACAGTATACCGTACATATAATCCCTGCACCATGCTGTACAGTATACATTATAAGCCATACATTATATAGTAAAATATACAGTATAATCCATACACCATGCCGTACAATACACAACATAACCACACAGTGTAGGTGTTTTACTGTATATTGAACGGCATGGTGTATGAATTGTAATGAATATTGTATAGCATGATGCAGGGATTATAATGTATATTGTATAGCATGGTGCAGGGATTATAATGTATATTGTACGGCATGGTACAGGGATTAAACATTTTTCATTATCCAAGTTTCAGAATATGAAGCAAAATCTTTCACAGACAACATGTCTTTGGTAATGTATCCAAAATATAAGATAACATAGTAACGGCTGTTAGAGAAAATGGATAGAATCTATCTATAGTTTATGTAGATAGGGGTAAAAACAAAAAGAAAGGGGGAAACTGAAGAGAAATATGACTCCATCTTGTCTTCTCTAAATATGTAAAGAATTGTTATAACATCTCACCCACACACTGTTTCACCTTCCCCCGCTGTGAGTTAGATTTTCTTATCTGTCCCAGGACAGATTCTGTGAATCTCCTAGAACTTGTACAAACATTCTTGGCTTATTCAGGGTCATTTGGCACAACTGCGTACATTCTTATATGTGACTGATTAAAACCTATTATTTTCGCTTACTGCACATACATATACCATATAAGGATGTTCCGGTAGTATCTGTATGAGCACCAATGTTTATCTTATATGATTGCTTTAAACGCTGTTGTTATGCAAACTTTTCTACTGCCTATATAAGGCCAAGCGATAGCATAATAAAGTTAGAGTATTTCTCAGTGATGCCTGTGTGTGTGCTATTGCTAGCTGAGAAATATCTCTCCTGACGTCAGTGACATCAAACCAAGGTGGTCGTAGAGGTCCAGAAAGGTTGAAATCCTTTCAGTTTGGGGGCTCAGTCCGGGATAGAGAAGGCCATCCTCGTGTCCAGGTAAGAGAGACATCCCTTTTGTCCACTGCCGGGTCCGAGGGCACTGGCCACATCTCTAACCGTGAGGTTTTTTTTTATATGTATCCGGGATACATTGTTAAGCCTTAAAAATAGACTCAGGGAGTTTATAATAAGTATTCGGAGTACTTTCATGAATAAGGCCGGCACTTGGAGTGCCACGCACGGCATAGAGTCTCAGGGAGATCTATCCGTAAGTTGTTTTGTGTCAGGGACACACCATAGGATATCAGGGAGATCTATTTACTTTATCTAACTGTCAACAGAGATTTTTTAGTATCAGGGGTACATGTAAGAGAACAGTCTCAGGGAGACTGACCTACCTTGGTTTGACACACACCTATATTTAGAGTGTAAGATACATAGAGTGTTAAGATTCATCTGTTTGTGTGAGAGCTATTGTTCTGGTGGTAAGTGTAAGAACATATCTCACTGTAATATTATCACTCTGTCATTTGGTAATTTTCTTACTGTGGGTGGAGGAAAATCTAAGTGTGAGTTTCCTCCTCCCAACTCGGGACCGCAGACTGCAAATAGTGACAGCCTAGTTCTCCTTCCCAGTCTCATGATTGACTGTAAAGCAGAGTGTTTCCTCATGGACCTCAGACAAAATACAAAACACTTATATGAGAAGGAGGCAGCTGGATGCTTTGAGATCAGGAAGATACAGACCCCCACACATAGTTACAAAAGTTCAGGAGCCAACACCGTAAACAGAGACAGCCAAGACATTTCTCAGTTGCTCTCAACCATCCCTGCAGATGCTGTCTGTTTCAGCGTGATAGACTTGAAGAATGCTTTCTTCTCTATCCCGGTTGACAAGCAGACCAGACTACCTTTTTGCTTTCTCCTTTGAGGGTCGTCAACTCACCTGGTGCAGAATGCCCTAGGGATATGCTGATTCACCTGTAGTGTACAGCATTGTCCTCCAAGCCAGTTTAAAACCATGGCACCCCCACCCTTGGTTCTGTACTCTTGCAATACATGGATGATTTGCTATTGTGAAGTGTGTCAGAGGAAGCCAATGTAACAGATGGTTTATCTTTGTTGAAATGGTTGTCTGAATGTGGACACAAGGTGTCACACAAGAAAATGCAATGGTGTAAAAAGCAAGTCGAATACTTGTGCTTTGTTCTCACAAATGGAGAAAGGAGAATCAGCACAGAAAGAGTCCAGTCTGTTGCGGGCCTGGTCACCCCGCACACCAAGAAAGAAATGTTATGTTTCCTTGGTATGATAAACTACTGCAGACAATGGATTCCTGATTGCTCCTACTATGACAATGTAATGAGACAAGCCACTCCGGCAGACATGCCAGATCTCATCAGGCGGTCTGAGGAAATGTTTAATGCATTTGATTATTTGAAACGTTCTTTAATGACAAGTCCAGGTTTGGGCCTCCCTGACTACAAACTCACATTCCTCGTATATGCTCGTCAAAATTGTAAAATCATGGCGGGTGTGCTGACACAATATCACGGAGGCAAGTTACGTCCTTGCGCCTTTTTTCTCAAAGGTGGTTCCGACATCCAGTCCAAGGAATGCCGGCCTGTCTGAGATCTCTTGCAGCCTGTGCTATGATGGTTGAGCTTGCAACGCCACTCACAATGGGACATGAGACTATCCTCTACACCACACATGATGTAGTAGGCCTTCTCAAAGGCATAGACACACAGCACATGTCAGCACAAAGACTATCTGGATATGAGATTCTACTCCTCAGCAATCCCTCCATCCAAATCAAATACGCAACACACACCTCAGGTCCAGCACCTATCTTGAATGCCCTATTAGGACTTAAAGGACCTGAGGATCACTTGACAGCAGGTACACACATGGAGTGGTCCATTAGGGGATAGCATCTACGCCTAAAAGCAATAATAGGTTTGTGCCACTGTGCCAAGTCTTTCAACAATTCATCACCGCCCAATATGTCCCAATTCTGATATATAGTTTTACGGATGGCATCTGCCATCGGACTGTATTTGAATGAGAACATAAACGTATGAGCTTTCGTGTTCCTAATCTCTCTTTTAGGGCTCTTTTTACCCATTAACAATGCATCCTGGGTAAAAAGTGAAGCTTTTGTCCTCCACTGTCACCAAGACATCGAGAAACTCTAACTTATGGCCTCCAAATTTATATGTGAACTTCATGTTCATATCGTTCTTTGTTTTAAGATAATCAACAAACTCGCTGAATTGGTACTCCGTGCCAGACCAAACAATGAATATATCATCTATATAACGTGAAAACAGTTGTATATTATGCAGAGATGGATTAATTAATGAATAGACAAATTTGTCTTCAAACCTTGCCAGGAAAAGATTGGTGAAAGTACATGCCACTGGGGTCCCTATTGCAGTATCATGTATTTGCTTATACCACTGCTCCCCAAATCTGAACACATTATTACCCAGTATAAACTGGAGGGCCTCCCCAATAAACTGGATAAATAGAGCGCTTTTAACAGTGCCCTCTAAGATCTCCTTGACCGCCTCCACTCCCACCTCCTGGGGGATGTGAGTGTACAGGCTCTCTACATCCAAAGAGACCAAATGATATCCCTCCTGCCAATGAAAAGATTTCAGAGACAGGAGGAAGTCATTTGTGTCCCTGAGATATGAGGGAATGCTTCTAAGGAGAGGGTGGAGGAGCTAATCCAAGTATTCAGAGAGGGGAGCAGTAGCAGAGCCGATGCCAGCCACAATGGGTCGCCCAGGTGGGCAATCTAAACTTTAGTGGACTTTAGGCAAAAAATACCAGGAATATTTAGAAGGGAACACTGGGAGCAACCTCTCGCCAGTCTTCCTGGAGAGAACATTCATTTCCACATATCTTCGAAAAATACCCTGTAAATTCCATATTTTTCGAGATCGAGATTAGGAACACGAAAGCTCATAGGTTTATGTTCTCATTCAAATATAGTCCGATGGCGGATGCCATCCGTAAAACTATATATCAGAATTGTGAAATATTGGGCGGTGACGAATCCTTGAAAGACTTGGCACAGTGTCATAAACCTATTATTGCGTTTAGGCGTAGCCATACCTTGAAAGACAGGTTGGTCAGAAGCAGGTACTTAGAAAAAAGACCAGGCTATATGGTTGAGGGAATGTGTGACTAAAGGCAATCACAAATGTGGAAACCGATAGGTTCTTTTTACCCATTAACAATGCATCCTGGGTAAAAAGTGAAGCTTTTGACATTGCTTTATGAAGGTCCATAAGGGGATAGCCTCTCTTCAACAAACGTTTGGTGAGGTCAATGGCTTGGGATTTAAAATCTTCATCCCGGCCATTGATTCTCCTTAGGCCTCATGCATACGACCGTTGTGTGCATCCGTGGCCGTTGTTTTTTTTTCGTTTTTTTTCGCGGACCCATTGACTTTCAATGGGTTAGTGGAAAAATCGGAAAATGCACCGTTTTGCAGCCGAGACCGTGATCCGTGTATCCTGTCCGTCAAAAAAATATGACCTGTCCTATTTTTTTGACGGACAACGGTTCACGGACCCATTCAAGTCAATGGGTCTGTGAAAGAACATGGATGCACACAAGATTGGCATCCGTGTCCGTGATCCGTGGCCGTAGGTTACTTTCATACAGACGGATCCGAAGATCGGTCTGCATAAAAGCTTTTTCAGTGCTGAGTTTTCACTTTGTGAAAACTCAGATCCGACAGTATATTCTAACACAGAGGCATTCCCATAGTGATGGGGACGCTTCTAGTTAGAATATACATTGAACTGTGTACATGACTGCCCCCTGCTGCCTGGCAGCACCCGATCTCTTACAGGGGGCCGTGATCCGTACAATTAACCCCTCAGGTGCTGCACCTGAAGGGGTTAATTGTGCGTATCATAGCCCCCTGTAAGAGATTCGGAGCTGCTAGGCAGCAGGAGGCAGACCCCCCTCCCTCCCCAGTTTAAATTTCATTGGTGGCCAGTGCAGCCTCCCCCGGCCCCCCTCCCTCCCTCTATTGCATTAATTACATTGGTGGCAGTGTGCGGCCTCCCCTCCCTCCCTCTATTGCATTAATTACATTGGTGCGGCCCTCCCCCGGCCCCCCTCCCTCCCTCTATTGCATTCATTACATTGGTGGCAGTGTGCGGCCTCCCTTCTCCCCCCCCTCCCGATCATTGGTGGCAGCGGAGTTCCGATGGAGTTTAACCGCTGTGGCTCCGATCGTTAACCGTGGCAACCAGGACGCTACTGCTGTCCCGGTTGCCGTGGTTACTTAGCAATAGTAGAAGCATCATACTTACCTGCTGGCTGCTGCGATGTCTGTGTGTGGCTGGGAGCTCCTCCTACTGGTAAGTGACAGCAATGCGCCGCACAGACCTGTCACTTACCAGTAGGAGGAGCTCCCGGCCGGACACAGACATCGCAGCAGCCAGCAGGTAAGTATGATGCTTCTACTATTGCTAAGTAACCATGGCAACCAGGACTGTAGTAGCGTCCTGGTTGCCATGGTTACCGATCGGAGCCCCAGCGATTAAACTGATCGGAACTCCGCTGCCACCAACGATCGGGGGGGGGAGGGGAAGGGAGGCCGCACACTACCACCAATGATATCAATGCAATAGAGGGAGGGAGGGGGGCCGGGGGAGGCCGCACACTGCCACCAATGTTATCAATGCAATAGAGGGAGGGAGGGGGGGCCGGGGAGGCTGCACACTGCCACCAATGTAATTAATGCAATAGAGGGAGGGAGGGGGGGGGCGGGGGAGGCCGCACACTGCCCCCAATGTTATTAATGCAATAGAGGGAGGGAGGAGGGGCCGGGGGAGGCAGCACACTGCCACCAATGTAATAATGCAATAGAGGGAGGGAGGGGGGTCCGCACTGGCCACCAATGAAATTTAAACTGGGGAGGGAGGGGGGTCTGCCCCCTGCTGCCTGGCAGCCCCGGATCTCTTACAGGGGGCTATGATACACACAATTAACCCCTTCAGGTGCGGCACCTGAGGGGTTAATTGTGCTGATCGCGGCCCCCTGTAAGAGATCGGGTGCTGCTAGGCTGCAAGGGGCAGTCATGTACACAGTTCGTAGTATATTCTAACTAGAAGCGTCCCCATCACCATGGGAACGCCTCTGTGTTAGAATATACTGTCGGAAATTAGTTTTCACGATGTAACTCATATCCGACAGTATATTCTAACATAGAGGCGTTCCCATGGTGATGGGGACGCTTCAAATTAAAATATACCATTGGATTGGAGAAAACTCTGATCCGATGGTATAAAAGAAACTCTAGACTTTACATTGAAAGTCAATGGGGACGGATCCGTTTGCAATTGCACCATATTGTGTCAACGTCAAACGGATCCGTCCCCATTGACTTGCATTGTAATTCAGGACAGATCCGTTTGGCTCCGCACGGCCAGGCGGACACCAAAACAACTTTTTTTTCATGTCCGTGGATCCTCCAAAAATCAAGGAAGACCCACGGACGAAAAAACGGTCACAGGACCTACGGACCCTGTTTTTGCGGACCGTAAAAAAAAACGGTCGTGTGCATGAGGCCTTAATCTTATAAATTGACCATACGGTACAGCTGTTTTTACACTCTGTGGGTGGGAGCTCTCATGGTGTAACAGTGAATTGGTCACCGTGGGTTTTCCGTATCCCCTGGTGATCAACTGGTTGTCCTCCACTGTCACCAAGACATTGAGAAACTCTAACTCATGGCCTCCAAATTTATATGTGAACTTCATGTTCATATCGTTCTTTGTATTAAGATAATCAACAAACTCGCTGAATTGGCACTCCTTAATAAACTGGATAGATAGAGCGGTTTTATCAGTGCCCTCTAAGATCTCCTTGACCGCCTCCACTCCCGCCTCCTGGGGGATGCGAGTGTAGAGGCTCTCTACATCCAAAGAAACCAAATGATATCCCTCCTGCCAATGAAAAGATTTCAGAGACAGGAGGAATTCATTTATGTCCCTGAGATATGAAGGAATGCTTCTAAGGAGAGGGTGGAGGAGCCAATCCAAGTATTCAGACAAGGGGAGCAGTGGCAGAGCCAATGCCAGCCACAATGGGTCGCCCAGGTGGGCAATCTAAACTTTTGTGGACTTTAGGCAAAAAATACCAGGAAGATTTAGAAGGGGACTCCGGGAGCAACCTTTCGCCAGTCTTCCTGGAGAGAACATTCATTTCCACATATCTTCGCAAAATACCCTGTAAAAGATCACATATTTTTCAAGATGGATCCACATTAAATTTCTCGTAAACATCCTCATTGTCTAGTTGTCTATGAGCTTCCCAGACAAAAATCTCTGGTCATGACGACCACATTACCACCCTTGTCTGCAAATTTTACAATAGTATCCTGGCGAGATCTAAGGGCCTTACATTCACCCCTAGTCAAAATAAAGTGTAAAGTGGGATAAAGAATCACCCTAGTTTATTTCAATACCTGATGGTAAAAGATCTCCAAACTGCTGCCTGCGGGCAAGAGGGGACAAAATGTGGACCTCACACCTCCAACAAAGTCCTGCACTAATAGAACATCTTCTTCCTCCACCTTCTCCTTAAAAACAGCTGTAATTTATGGTCAATTTATAAGATTAAGGAGAATCAATGGCTGGGATGAAGATTTTAAATCCCAAGCCATTGACCTTACCAAATGTTTGTTGAAGAGAGGCTATCCCCTTATGGACCTTTTATATAGCAATGTCAAAAGCTGCACTTTTTACCCAGGATGCATTGTTAATAGGTAAAAAGAGGCCTAAAAGAGAGATTAGGAACACGAAAGCTCATAGGTTTATGTTCTCATTTAAATATAGTCTGATGGCGGATGCCGTCTGTAAAACTATATATCAGAATTGGGAAATATTGGGCGGTGACAAATCCTTGAAAGACTTGGCACAGAACAAACCTATTATTGCGTTTAGGCGTAGCCATACCTTGAAAGACAGGTTGGTCAGAAGCAGGTACTTAGAAAAAACACCAGATATATGGTTGAGGGAATGTGTGACTAAAGGCAATCGCAAATGTGGAAACTGTTTATTTTGTCGTTATAACCCCCAGTATAGGGTGGTATGTTTTGGAGGGTTACAACATAGGGTTAACCATTTAATTACCTGTTGGAGTAGGTTTCTAGTGTACCTGATAATGTGCCCTTGTGGTCGCTTCTATATAGGAAAAACCATTAGACCGTTATTTGAGAGGATAAGGGAACATTTTGGATCAGTGACATCGGGTAGGGGATGTCCGCGTTTAATTAAACATGTGAAGGAAATGCATGGAGGCGACCCCAAGGTATTGACATTTTCAGGCCTAGAAATCGTCCCCTTTCTTCCTACAGGGGGATAGACACACTCCGCTCTTACGAAAAGAAACCAGCTGGATTATAAAAGCCAGGGCCCTGGGTCCTTTGGGTCCGAATGGCCGGAATGACTTAAGTGTCTTTCTGTAATTCCTGTTGATTGCTGCACCTTATTAGACTATTGTCTTGTATATTTTATGTAGCGCTGTCTCTGCACATGTTTGTGTAGGCGGTGCTTATGTATAAAAGTGACGTATTCGACGTCACATACGTCAGGAGGCCAGAAGAAACGTAACTTATGTGAAACGGCCGTTGCCTCATGGTGCCTGTGTGGCGCACCACGCTCTGATTGCCTGCCCACATGATACCTCAATAAAGGTATTAATAAAGATTGGACCTTCATGATTGGACCTTCACATGAGTGCCGTCTCGCATCTTCTTACTTTGTGCGGAACTGTCTGAGACTGAGCACCACCAAAGTCGATTGTGGGTCCCGGTGTCACCGCTGAGAGGGGGTGGGGAGTGTCCTCCCGGAATCTGGGGAAGCTGAAGCAGTGCTGTCCTGTCAGTTTGTCACCTTGTGTTGATTACAGGTGACTATTGTCTCGGGGGGTACCGTTGCACACAGCCTCCTGGCATACATTGAGGGGCGGTAGACTTAGTTAGTGTCCATGGGTTCCCCCCGATGGGGACAGTCGGCCCTTATGTGACCAGGCTATTGACACCGCCAACAGACCATCGGAGCTGGGTCTTTAGGGAATATATCCTGAGCGGGTTTTGCTGGCACTGGCCGCCTGGTCGAGGGTGGAGATTTCCTGGGTTTAACTGGCAGCCTCCCAAAAGAACCCCCCTGTAGATTTCTGGTGGCCTAATAGCGCTCTACCAGGTTGACCATCTCTAGGGCATTACCAGGGAATACCTGGCCGATCCAGTGCTGGAGAGCATACGGCAAAGTCCAGCATAGCAGTACTGTACGGGACTCAGTACGTCATGCCGCAGCCATTTTTGCAACCAGTGTAGCAGATCATAATACTGCGGTCTGGTGGGTCCAGCCTGGTTAAATTCCCACTGATGCACCCGTTGGGCCCGGACAAACACATTCACCCCCAGTCTTGCCAGAATCTCACCCTTTACGGTCGGGTAGTCGGCTGCTTGACCATCTGGCAAGTCAAAAAACACCTGCTGGGGTACAGACGCCAGGAACAGAGCGCTGACCTCAGCCCATTGGTCTTGGCGTAACTTGTCCCTGATGGCCACCTTTTCAAATACCACCAGATAGGTCTCGACGTCCTCTGAGGGGGTTATCTTAGGGATCCCCGCAAGGACAGCTTTCCGGGCATCGTGGACATTCTGGGACGCTCCTGCCGCTTGCAACGCCATCACATGCTGTAATAGCAGCTGGTTGGTTTCCTGCTGCTGCTTGATAGCCTCCTGCTGCTGCAAGTTAGCCCCAATGAGGGCTTTCACGACCGCCTCCATTTTTTCAGGGGACACAGGTCGTAACATTGCCTGCTTGATATACGACATCCACCCATGCCTGGAAAAAACAAAAACTTTTCGGCCTTCAGGCCAGCCTTATTGCGTGTGCCCACTCCAAGCCACCAATTGTGGGGATTCGCTCTGGTAGGCAGGTTAAGCGGACGCAGAACAGAGGCAAAAAAACAGTTTGTAAAACAAAACTTCTGTGTTTATTCACACACAAGGCAAAAACAAAGCAACATTTTTCAGTCTTAGTGTTAACTCACACAAAGGAAAGTCCAAAGAGCAAAAGAATCACCTTGTTAGTAATTTTTTTTCCCCCAGCGGTCCACAACAGGCTTTAGGGGGCCTGTTTCTCCGCATGCGGTTCTCAATCCTTTAGCACGGCACCATGCCTCAGATCCCAAAACAGACACCTTGCTGCTGAGCCCAGCTGCTTATTTAAGGACAGCTAGGTGCTGTCAAAACCCGGACCGGCACTTAAAATCCAGTCCGGTGTTTGACCCCACCTGGCTGCAAATCAGCCCAGCAGCACAGGCTGGGGGGAAATACCTGTCCTCCCAGACCATACCCTTCACTGTGTCACAATAGGAAATGAATTACTCAAACCACAAGATAAAAAAAGCATATATATCCTTGTATATTGAGTTCACGTTTATATTCAATTCCAAAGTTCTCTGTCAGTACTTCCTCAAAAGACTCAATAATGATCCGTATATTCAACTCCTCGTTAGTGGTATAATGTAAACCTGCTCTTATCCCACATATTAGGAAAATGATAATCCAGATATTATATTCCACGTTGGTGGTATAGTGTGGGTCAGCCTTGCATCACATGTGGTAGCGGTAGGCAACCAATATTTGATGAGATGACAGATATTGGTAATAATCCATTTGGTTTACTCACTGTTGGTGGTATAGTGTGTGTTGACCTGCGTCCCACGTGGTTAACCGTAGGATAGCAGTGAGGATTGTCTTACCTCCGCATCTCCATGTATATTAAGTGCCGCTACTCGCTACAGCCTCTCGTGTCGTTGTCCCACGTGGTATCACTGAGTTCAGCGGTATACGTGATGCAGTCCAAATTCTGCTTGAGCCGGTCAGTTGTTAAAGCAGTGGCCGGACTGAGGGGGGGCGGCCCCCATGACGGGGGTTTGGTTTCAGTGAGCTGGGTAGGGGGGAGTGGTCGGGCTAGGGGTGAGGGAGGGGGCTTTGGCAGGGAGAATAGGCTAGGATAGGTTAGGGGTATGAGGGGGTGGAGTTAAGGGATTAAATAGGCAGGGAAGAGGAAGGCTAGGGGCCATTTTAGGTAGAGAGAGAAAAGCTCCCACCCACCCTCCCCTTTTTTTGTTGGGCAGTTTTGGAATGGAGGGGATCGGGGTAGGGGTGCTGAAATTTATTGTGGGGAGTGGGTTTTTTGTCAAGGCGGCTTGTGGCGGTGGGGGGGGCGGTCCTTGGAGTTGGGCACGGTGGAATCTGAGGACAATTGGGGGGGCCCCACGGTGGGGGCTGGACTCCCAGGTGGACCGAGCGGTTGTGGTGAATCGAGGGGGGGTCATTCGATGGTGCCTTTGAGCTGGGCGGTACGGCTGGAGGCAAGAATGGCTCACCCTGGTTTGACAGCTCGATGTTTTGGGGCTTCAAGGACCTCCCCCCATTGGGGTTATACTGTATTATGTTATGTTATGGTTGTAAATGTTATTTAATAAACGTCTGCTGTGGCCATTACATTTTCAATTGGTGGTCCGAGTTTTTATTGGGATTAGGGCTCTGGGGTGGAAAAGTGTAATAGTGGTTAGAGGTTAGTAAGGGGGTATGAAAGTAATGGTCGAGGCGAACATGGATAACCAATACCCTCGTCAAGATTGTTTCCAAAGTCCTTGGAGCGCGCCGACTTTTCTTTGATACAAATAGTATTCTAGTGGTGGATGAATATATTATTCTGTGGGTCTTGGATCATGTCTGTTAGGCCTCTTGCCCACGAACGTAAGGTCTCCGTGCCTGTGCTGCCGCATGAGGATCGCAGACCCATTCACTTGAATGGGGTCCGCGATCCGTCCGTTCTGCAAAAAGATAGAACAAGTTCTATCTTTTTGTGGAACGGAAGCATGGAAAGGAACATCACAGAAGCACTCCATAGTGCTTCTGTGGGGTTCCGTTCTGTTCTGCACAGCATCTCTGGATTTGCGGACCCATTCAAGTGAATGGGTCCGCATCCGTGATGCAGAATGCACACGGCTGGTGACCCGTGTATTGCAGAAACGCCATATGCGGCATGTAGCACAGGAACGGAGCCCTTACGTCCGTGGGCAAGAGGCCTTAGACCAATAACAGGGGGTGTCGGACCACCACCGATCAGATACTGATGACCTATCTAGAGGTGCTTTCTCAAACAGCTGATCAGCGAGGGGCTCACGTGTCGGACCCTCACCGATCAGATACTGGTGACCTATCTAGAGGTGCCTTCTCAAACAGCTGATCAGCGAGGGTCTCAGGTGTCGGACACCCACCGATCAGATACTGGTGACCTATCTAGAGGTGCCTTCTCAAACAGCTGATCAGCGAGGGTCTCACTTGTCTGGCAAAGCTACCTGGTTCCGGCCCGTAAAATTTATACCAAGTCTAGTGCGGCCCTCAGACGAAAAATGGTTGGGCACCACTGACTTAGACTAATTCAGTTTTGTAACTTTTGCACCTATTTTCCAACCTATTTTTGTAGGAGCGACTTCTTTTGAGCCTGATTCTGTCAAATTTTTATGCCACCCCAGGGCTGGCGTACTTTTTTGCATCTGTTTTGAGTGGCAAGTTGGCCCACATTTTGCCTAAAAAGTCACCCTTTCACAGAGAAGTGCGACTGCTTTCAGCTCACTTGCGCCATATTTTCATGCGCATACTAAATAGACCAGTCTAAGTGAATATGAACCTGTCGTACTGATAAAGTACCACCAGAGGTCAGACTAATAACAATACGCTATGCGACTTTTAATAAATTGTAGGCAAAATACAGACAGGTCACCCAAATACGCCAGTCTAATTTTACGCCTAAAAGCAGACGAGCTTGATAAATGTGCCCCGGAGTACAAGCGCTCGAAGCTGGAGGGGCCCCTGTTCTTGTGTAGGGGATAAGCCATGGAAGTACAATAGAGCAGCACCGTAGCTGTCTGCCTACATAGGATACAGATCCATTAATTTCAATGGTTCCGCATTAAATGCGGACAGTGTATCCGTATGTCCGTTCCGCAGTCCTGTTCTTGTCTGTCTTGCGGACAAGAATAGGTATTGTTACAATGGATCCGCATAAAAAACGGATGGAACATGGACATCACACCGACATCCTCCCCCAACCCCCACCCACTCAGAAGAAATGTTTGTCCGTCCCCAGTGTCAGTGTCCTATGATAATAGGATAAGCGGTGTCTGGCAGCTCCTTATCCTCATTCACTCACATTTGACCACCAAGGAGAACGTAGCGCCGTCACAAGCTCATAAATGTTAGTAAAAGCGGCATAAAACTTTTATATTGTTTTAGGTTCACGTGTTGCTGCGGTAAAGGGCTGGTGGGAACTGGGTGGAGGCCCCCGGACAGTGGAGGCCCCTAGGCAACTGCCCTATAATTCAGTCCTTATTTAAAGCAATAGGAGAATGCAGTGATTTGAATGGAAACGTCCTGCAGGCAAGCGTAGTGTGATGTGTGTCCTCTCTAGTATCAGATCACTACATCAGACCTGCCCCTCTGTCCACCCCTTTATAACACTCCCTGCTGCCGTGCCACATCATGTGTGGCTGCTCTCACCTCCACAGACAGGACGCGGCTGCTGCTGCTACAGGTAACACTGCTGCTGCTGCCTCCTACTATGTCGTCTCCTCTACTCTGACTGTATCACACCTCTCTGCATCTCTGCCGGCTACACACTGCCATTCATCATCCTCACACTTTCCAGCCCTTCCAATAGCCTCTTAGTGACCGGACTATTTTGAGCCTTAATAACCAAATATATATATATATTATTTTTTTTGTTTTGTTTTTTTCAATCATCACTTTTCCAAGGGCTCAAAAATTTTTACACATTTTTACGTTGATGTAACTGCATGAGTGCTTGTTTTTTGCGGGAAAAGGGCACCATTTTGAGGTACACATAACTTGCTGATTAACTGTTTCTGGGGGGAATGGGTAAAAACAAGTGTTTACGTTATAAATTTTGCAGCATTTACTTTATGATGTAAGTAGCATGATGGCTTTATTCGCTGGGTCAGTACGATTACAGCGACACCAAATACATATTTTTTTATTTTATGACTTTTGCCCAATTTTTAAAAAAAGAAGACAATGTTTTTGCATCGCCACATTCTAAGGTCCATAACATTTTTGTTTTTCGTTCTAAAGAGCTGTGAGGGGCCTGATTATTGTGGGTCGCCTTGTAGTTTTCATTGGTATCATTTTTATATATAACACTTTTTGATCACTTTTTATATTATGTTTATTTGGTGGTGAACAAGCGAAAAGCAGCAATTCTGGCATTGTTCTATTTGTTTGTTTTTTACGCCGTACGGGAACGTGTGCCAGCAAGGCCAGTGATGCGGACTGCAAATTGTCGTCCGCAATACACAGGCACCTACCGTAGAGCTGCTGTATGCGGACACAGGAGCTGTTTACGTGAATGGGGTCCACGATCCGCATCGCAAAAAAGTTGTGTATGCACTACTTTTTTGCAGTGTGAAGGCACGGATAGAAAAACCCTGAGGCACTCAGTACTGCTTCCGTGGGGTTCAGGGGCATAGCTAGAAATGACTGGGCCCCATAGCAAAAATTTTTATGGGGGGCAGTGCACCCCTACTCCCCAGTATTAAAATCGCTGGTGGGCAGTGCGCCCTTCCTCACCAGTATTAAAATCATTGGTGGGCAGTGCGCCCTCCCCCCCTCACCAGTATTAAAATCATTGGTTGGCAGTGCGCCCCCCCTCCCCAGTATTAAAATTATTGGTGGGCAGTACGCCCCCCCCTGCCCAGTATTAAAATTTATTGGTGGGCAGTGCGCCCCCCCTCCCCAGTATTAAAATCATTGGTAGGCAGTGCGCCCCCCCTCCTCAGTATTAAAATCATTTGTGGGCAGTGCGCCCCCGCTCCCCAATATTAAAATCATTGGTGGGCAGTGCGCCCTCCCCTCCTCCCCAGTATTAAAATCATTGGTTAGCAGTGCGTCCTCTCCCCCCCCAGTATTAAAATCATTGGTTAAAATAGTGATAACTTTACATTCCCCATTTGTCTACTTCATGTTTGGATCATTTTGGGAATGAAATTTTATTTTTTGGGGACGTTACAAGGCTTAGAAATTTAGAAGCAATTCTTGAAATTTGTCAGAAATTTTCAAAAATGCACTTTTTAGGGACCAGTTCAGGTCTGAAGTCACTTTGTGAGGCTTACATAATAGAAAACACTCAAAAATGACCCCATTCTAGAAATTACACCCCTCGAGGTATTTAAAACTGATTTTACAAACGTTGTTAACCCTTTAGGTGTTCCACAAGAGTTCTTGGCAAATGCAGATGAAATTTCAGAATTTAAATTTTTTAGCAAACTTTCCATTATTATCCATTTTTTTCCAGTAACAAAGCAAGGGTTAACAGCCAAACAAAACTTACTATTTATTGCCTGGATTCTGCAGTTTGCAGAAACACCCCATATGTGGTCGTAAACTACTGTACGGGCACACGGCAGGGCGTAGAGGGAAAGGTGCGCCATGTGGTATTTGGAAGGCAGATTTAGCTGGACTGGTTTATTTACACCATGTCCCATTTGAAGCCCCCCTGATGCACCCCTAGAGTAGAAACTTAAAAGTGACCCCATTTTGGAAACTACGGGATAAGGTGGCAGTTTTGTTGGGACTATTTTTAGGGTACATATGATTTTTGGTTGCTCTATATTACATTTTTATGAGGCAAGGTTACCAAAAATAGAAATTCTGAAATTTCATCTCCATTTGCCATAAACTGTTGAGGAACACCTAAAGGATTAATTAAGTTTGTAAAATCAGTTTTGAATACCTTTAGGGGTGTCGTTTCTTAGATGGGGTCACTTTTATGGAGTTTCTACTCTAGGAGTGCATCAGGGGTTCTTCAAATGGGACATGGTGCCCCCCAAAAAAGCCCATCAAAATCTGCCTTCCAGAAACCATACGGCGTTCCTTTCCTTCTGCGCCCTGCTGTTTGGTCATACAGCAGTTTACGACCACATATGAGGTGTTTTGTTTGGCTGTTAATCCTTGCTGTCCAATATCTATGAAGCTTGGGACACCTCCAAAAACAATGTATCAAATCAGCTCTCTCCTCCCAGCATTTTGGACATTTATCTGTTACTCTAACTCCCATTCTTTTCAACATCCATGGAGATCGATGTAGTCTATGCACTATAAAAAATTGTGAAATCTTATGCAAACCCCTATCCGAAACTATCGCATAGTTTCTAAGAGCATCTCTCCATTTTTCTTCTGTAAAGGAATCTAGATCTTTCTCCCATTTTTTCACAGCAAGCATTGTAATCCTTTTTCTTTTTCCCTCCATCAAAAGCCTATATCTCTTTGCAGTTATTCCACCTCCTTCCCCTACTACAATATACTTATCCAACATATCTGATTTTTACCTTCTGTACCTATCCTCCTGTACTACTGTCCGCAATGCGTTCCTAAGCTGGAAATATTTATACATATCACTATAGGGGATCCCAAATTCCGACACCATTATGTTAAAATCCTTCAGCTTATCTTCCTCAAAAATCTGATCTAGGTATTTCATTCCTTTTTTCCCCCAATCTATATAATCTCCTATTGTTTCCAATTCCTTTAAATTAAGATTTTTCCATATCGGTGTATACTTCAAAAACCCTTTAATCTCCAATATCTTCTTAATTTCCCCCCATACGTATTCTACTGAATTTAGTATCCTGTTACCAGTATTTTTTTTCCCCAAAAAACCTGACTCCAACAGACTAGGTGATTACATTTCTCTTTCCATCCCCATCTATTTAATTCTTGCCTACCCACCTGACTATCTAAACTATCCTTTATGTTCCCATATTGTGTTATTAAATAGTAAAAAAACTGATTGGGAAGCGCTAATCCTCCTTCTTGCACTGGAAGCTGAAGGACTTCCTTCTTTATCCGAGGGATCGCACCCTTCCAAACAAAGTCCCCCATTAATCTATCAAATAATTTAAAAATATTCTGCGGTATTCTTACTGGGGCATTTTGCAGTACATAAAGTATCTTTATTTTGCTCCTGAAGGTTCGGTTGCCCAATGATCCAGTAATCTGTATTTTAGGGGCAATTGAACATTTGAAATTAAATAAAAAAATACGACTGGTTTTGAATAAAGTATTATTTCAGGCCAGGCTCCTTATACTTAGGAAATGGATAAAGGTAGATTTACCGACGGTGGGACAGTGGAGAAAAGCAATAGACAATCTAATTAAAGAAGAACGTGGGATGAAGAATTACACTAAAAAGTCACCAAATCTCGACCAGGTTTGGAAAAATTGGTTACTTTAGTTTTTTTTTTTTTCCTTTTTTCCTTTTTCCACGCTCCCTCCCCTCCTTTTGGGGGTGGGAGGGAGGGGGATGGGGGGTGGTTGGGAAAGGGGAGAAAGAAAGAAAAAATGAATAGTAATTATCAATTATCAATAACTGTTTTTCATGTATTGCTGGAGCAATATGTTTTTTTTTATGGATGTATTTATTGTATGAAATTGAAATAAAGATATATAGTAATATAATCCTTGCTTTGTTACTGGAAAAAAAGGTTTAAAATGGAAAATTTGCCCAAAAAAAAAATCCGTTTTGGCACAGATTGTATTTTTTTGACCGTGTTCATCTAAGGGGTTAGGTCATGGGGTATTTTTATAGAGCAGATTCTTAAGGACGCTGCGATACCTAATATGTCTAGATGACTCAGGCTGGGAAGATGGATCCTGAACTGGGAAGATGGGATCCCTGTAGCTGGGAGCTGGGAGCTCCTATCCACACAACCTACCCCAACAGGGGTGACTGATACACACTCACTAACCTTTCCTTCCTCCCTATGAGGTAGAAAATGGGAAGATTCCATTCCTCCTCAGAAGGGGGAGCTAGCCTGGAATGGACTAGTCCAGCCTAGATATACTAAACTGTCCATGTCAACTGTACATGAATAACTACAGCAATTTACATAAAACAATTTACATAAAACAGTCATAGAAAATCCATATAATGCAAATGTAATGTCAGATTACACAAGATGATAACACATTTACACTTTAACATCATGTAGCAGGGTGAACAGAGTTTTAGTGACATACTCTGGGATGTTACAGCCTCAAATCGGTTACGTGTCATGGCCGTACTGTAAAGTGGGGTCTGGTAGAGGACGTCCCTACTCCAGTAATGCCTGACACTAGTTTTTTTTTGACTAGTCCCATGTGCAGCACGAGGCCCCAAAACTTCCTCATCTCGGCTGCACTGACCGGAGTCCAGCTACCAGCCCTAGCCAAAAAGGAGCCCGGGTGTTGAGCAATGAACTGTTGGGCGTACAGGTTCGTTTGCTCAGATTCACAAAGTGGTCACTGAAAAAAAGACTAAAATAGTCGTATTCAGTGAAGCCCACTGTGGGAATCTGGATTCCTGCCTGGCCAATAAAATCAGGAATCACAGGCTCAAAACGCTCTGGGGTACACCAGACAAGTTCACCGGTAGGGGGCTCCGGTGGACTTATCTGGTGGGCTGAAAAACAAGTTCGAGCCCCAGAGCTGCTTGTACTAGTGTGGGCCACAGGGTCCCTAGCATGACGGTCCCCTTGCTCTGCCTGGCGGCGTCTCCACCACCTTGGGGGCTTATCATCATCGCTAGATGAGGAGGAGGACGCGGATGACAAAAGGAAAGTGGGATCATCCTCGTCCTCACTGGGGCTCTCGGAGTCGGAGGCAAGCAGGGCGTATGCCTCCTCGGCCGAGAACGTCTGGCGGGTCATAGGGGAGTGTGTGTGTGTGCGTGCGTGGAAAACTTTATTCAGTGTGCGTTTGTGTGGGGGACGGATGTTAATGGACTTTGCCCTACACCTAACAGAAAAAAATAAAATAAACTTAACAAAAGAAAATTGAAAATCCCCAAAAGTGTCACAAAAAAAAGATTCAAAGGCGCTGACCAGCGGTACGAAGCTAATCAGCGGTGGGTTGGGCGATGCACTAAGAGTGCCGGCCACAGTCAGCGCATGCAAAAAAAAGCAAACAAATAAATAAATAAAAATGCGCCCCCAAAAAATGTGTGCAGGGGGGCAAGCTGCAGCACCCCTGGGGGTCTAGGGTCACACAGCTGAGTGCTGTGGACCCCAGACACCCGATCTGGTGCTACAACCCAATAAAAAAAAACTTTTTATTTTTTTTCCTAACTCTCCCTCACTATCCCTGCCTAATCTACCTCTCCCTACCTCACCAAATAACACAGATTTGTGCCTGATGGAACAAAAAAACCTCACAGCACAGCTGGGCTCCTCTCTCTGCCGCTCCACGGACCGGTATGAGCGGGCAGAGGAGCTCCGGCAATTCAAAACCGCCGCTCCGCACCCCCACGTGCCCAGCCGACCAATCAGAAGCGATCCTGAGAGGTGGCGTGACCGCCACCTCTCAGGATCGCAGAATGGTGATTGGTCGTGTATTATAACACCACCGATCACTGTCCTATTCCGGGTTATCGGGTCACCAGAGACACGAATAACCCGGAAATGCAGCAAACCACAGGTCTGAATTAACCTGCGGTTTGCTGCGATCGCCGACATGGGGGGGGGGGGTCACAGGACCCCCCTGGTCATTGACCTAAGGTGCCTGCGCGGAAATACACAGGGTGTACGTTAAGCACCAGGACATCAGGGCGTACCTGTGTCCGTAACAGGTTCAGTGTGTGATTTTTATCTAGATACATGTATGACTGGGTGAGGTTGTGAAATGATTCTGTCATATAAAATATATGGTTCATGTATGAACTGTATTAATGCATTTACTTTGTGTGTTATCCCCTATTTTATGGAATGTTTTAATGTATGTGTTGTTATGGTTAGCTCAAATGTAGATTATTCTCACTCACTTCCTCCTCCATATTCACTCAATATAAAGCATCTATTCATGACAACATAGTAATTAGCGGATACAGTTGCAAGAAAAAGTATGTGAACCCTTTGGAATTATATGGATTTCTGCACAAATTGGTCATAAAATGTGATCTGATCTTCATCTAAGTCACAACAATAGACAATCACAGTCTGCTTAACCTAATAACACACAAAGAATTTAATGTTACCATGTTTTTATTGAACACACCATGTAAACATTCACAGTGCAGGTGGAAAAAGTATGTGAACCCTTGGATTTAATAACTGGTTGAACCTCCTTTGGCAGCAATAACTTCAACCAAACGTTTCCTGTAGTTGCAGATCAGACGTGCACAACGGTCAGGAGTAATTCTTGACCATTCCTCTTTACAGAACTGTTTCAGTTCAGCAATATTCTTGGGATGTCTGGTGTGAATCTCTTTCTTGAGGTCATGCCACAGCATCTTATTTGGGTTGAGGTCAGGACTCTGCCTGGGCCACTCCAGAAGGTGTATTTTCTTCTGTATAAGCCATTTTGTTGTTGATTTACTTCTTTGCTTTGGGTCGTTGTCCTGTTGCAACACCCATCTTCTGTTGAGCTTCAGCTGGTGGACAGATGGCCTTAAGTTCTCATGCAAAATGTCTTGATAAACTTGGGAATTCATTTTTCCTTCAATGATAGCAATCCGTCCAGGCCCTGACGCAGCAAAGCAGCCCCAAACCATGATGCCCCCACCACCATACCTCACAGTTGGGATGAGGTTTTGATGTTGGTGTGCTGTGCCTCTTTTTCTCCACACATAGTGTTGTGTGTTTCTTCCAAACAACTAAACTTTGGTTTCATCTGTCCACAGAATATTTTGCCAGTACTGCTGTGGAACATCCTGGTGCTCTTGTGCAAACTGTAAACGTGCAGCAATGTTATTTTTGGACAGCAGTTGCTTCCTCGGTGGTATCCTCCCATGAAATCCATTCTTGTTTAGTGTTTTACGTATCGTAGATTCACTAACAGGGATGTTAGCATATGCCAGAAACTTTTGTAAGTCTTTAGCTGACACTTTAGGATTCTTCTTCACCTCATTGAGCAGTCTGGGCTGTGCTCTTGAAGTCATCTTTACAGGACGGCCACTCCTAGGGAGAGTAGCAGCAGTGCTGAACTTTCTCCATTTATAGACAATTTGTCTTACCTTGGACTGATGAACAGCAAGGCTTTTGGAGATACTTTTATAACCCTTTCCAGCTTTATGCAAGTCAACAATTCTTAATCATAGGTCTTCTGAGAGCTCTTTTGTACGAAGCATCATTCACATCAGGCAATGCTTCTTGTGAAAAGCAAACCCAGAACTGGTGTGTGTTTTTTTGTTTTTTGTTTTTTTGCAGGGCAGCTGTAACCTCTCATCTCATTGATTGGACTCCAGTTTGCTGACACCTCGCTCAAATTAGCTCTTGGAGATGTCATTAGTCTAGGTGAATGTTTACATGGTGTGTTCAATAAAAACATGGTAACACTGAGGCCTCATGCATCGTGGATTTACTTGAATGGGTCCCCAATTCCAGGGATGCGGAATGGAGTCACAGAACGGAACACCTGAAGCACTACGGTGCTGTCACGACTGGCGGTGGGGGAAACCCCCAGCCGTGCGGTACCCGGAGATGTTTGGTCGCTGCAAGACCACAGGATCAGGGAGCAGGTCACCTCCTAAAGTCTCCCTGATCTGACCCTAACTCCTAACCTGCATGGGCCGACCTTTAGGGTAGGAGGACCCATGCGCAGGAACCTCGGGTCCCTACTATCCCTCCGCAGGTCCCTAGGCTAGGAGCTGGATAGACTACCTGTTCCTCCAGAACACGGAGGAACAGGAGCCTAGAAAGGCCAAGCTGGAAATAAAGGGAATCCAATACCACTTATGGCAGTGGCAGGTATGTGGAACTTCAACCTCACCTACCTGCCACAAACACACCGCCCGGAACCCATGCAAAAGTGCTGTCTGTCTACAACAACAGAGAAGACAACAGCACACACCATACATCACACAGGGAACCATAAGGTGCAACAAGCCAGCAACCACATACACATAAACATAAACATAACATCAGACAAGGTAACAAAGGTTTTACTAACAAGGTTTTATGACCAGAAGGATGGTCCTCACCAGGCAGATGGAGGAGACAGGAGGCTGCTCCAGCCAGCATGGCTGAGAGCAACCTACTGAAGCCTGCAAGAGACTCAGGCTATATAGGCCAAAAGGCCACACCCACCAGTCAACCACACCCAGTGACAACACACACACTGGGAAGGGAGTTAACCCTTCCTACACCACAGAAGGGAAAACACCAACTTAAAGGGGAATAGCACACACACTCACTTGTCACCGCTGGCAACGGCATGCGTGGCCACCGTGTCCTGCAGAACAACCAGCAGGCAGAGACCCTGCCACCACATGCACAACACCAGACGTTGCTGCGGACAACCGCAGGTGAAGGGAGGTGTCCAAGTGCATACAACCTCGTGCACAACAAACAGACCAGGAAGTGCACACAAACACAGACGAAAGACGTGCACACCAAAACACGTTGCCAAGGGCAACCGCACGCATGCCTGTTATTCGCGGCAACCGCACCTGAGGCAAACCACTAAGTGCCCCCAGCTGCGGTTGCGACAACACCAGACCGCGGATAACTGCATGCGGCTCCCAAGGAGTCACGACCATGACCAGGGGTCGTGACACTCCCTCCCCTCAAAGCCCCCCCCAACCGAAAAGGGAAGCTGGTGGGACCAAACAACAGGGGGGGGGGGAGGGGCAATGCCTGATAACCACCAGCGTCTCCCTCCAGAGCTGCCGCCAACGGACCTGGACCGTAAACAACAGTCCCAGGTCGCCAGCCAACAGAGCAGACTGGAAGAGAGAACACTGGAGGCACTGCCAGATAGATGCCCGTATCTCCCCCCGGAACTGCCGCCAACAGACCTGGACCGTACACAACAGTCCCCAGGTCGCCAGCCAACAAAGCAGTCCGGAGGAGGAACACAGGACACCAGACCGATGCCCGTATCTCCCCCCAGAACTGCTGCCAACAGACCTGGACCGTACACAACAGTCCCCAGGTCGCCAGCCAACAAAGCAGTCTGGAGGAGGAAAACAGGACACCGCGTCCAACTCAGGAGGACGTTCCTACTCCAGGTCGCTGCCAGCAGACACTCCCCAACCAGCACACCTGCCGGAACACCAAAGGAATGCTGCCAGCAGACGACCAGAGATAGGAACCCTGAGAGGGACGAGGGGTCACCAACACGGACACGGTTAGCAAGGTGGCGGGGAAAAGCCACCAACCGCGCCGTTAACGGTGAACCCCGTAACGCTCTCCCTCCGGAGAACGCGCATGCACCCCAACGGTCAATGGATGCATGCTTCACCCTCTTACGAAGGAAACACCAGGTGAGGTGCCAGTTCTGGTCATACTGTCACGACTGGCGGTGGGGGGAAACCCCCAGCCGTGCGGTACCCGGAGATGTTTGGTCGCTGCAAGACCACAGGATCAGGGAGCAGGTCACCTCCTAAAGTCTCCCTGATCTGACCCTAACTCCTAACCTGCATGGGCCGACCTTTAGGGTAGGAGGACCCATGCGCAGGAACCTCGGGTCCCTACTATCCCTCCGCAGGTCCCTAGGCTAGGAGCTGGATAGACTACCTGTTCCTCCAGAACACGGAGGAACAGGAGCCTAGAAAGGCCAAGCTGGAAATAAAGGGAATCCAATACCACTTATGGCAGTGGCAGGTATGTGGAACTTCAACCTCACCTACCTGCCACAAACACACCGCCCGGAACCCATGCAAAAGTGCTGTCTGTCTACAACAACAGAGAAGACAACAGCACACACCATACATCACACAGGGAACCATAAGGTGCAATAAGCCAGCAACCACATACACATAAACATAACATCAGACAAGGTAACAAAGGTTTTACTAACAAGGTTTTATGACCAGAAGGATGGTCCTCACCAGGCAGATGGAGGAGACAGGCAGCTGCTCCAGCCAGCATGGCTGAGAGCAACCTACTGAAGCCTGCAAGAGACTCAGGCTATATAGGCCAAAAGGCCACACCCACCAGTCAACCACACCCAGTGACAACACACACACTGGGAAGGGAGTTAACCCTTCCTACACCACAGAAGGGAAAACACCAACTTAAAGGGGAATAGCACACACACTCACTCACCTGTCACCGCTGGCAACGGCATGCGTGGCCACCGTGTCCTGCAGAACAACCAGCAGGCAGAGACCCTGCCACCACATGCACAACACCAGACGTTGCCGCGGACAACCGCAGGTGAAGGGAGGTGTCCAAGTGCATACAACCTCGTGCACAACAAACAGACCAGGAAGTGCACACAAACACAGACGAAGGACGTGCACACCAAAACACGTTGCCAAGGGCAACCGCACGCATGCCTGTTATTCGCGGCAACCGCACCTGAGGCAAACCACTAAGTGCCCCCAGCTGCGGTTGCGACAACACCAGACCGCGGATAACTGCATGCGGCTCCCAAGGAGTCACGACCATGACCAGGGGTCGTGACAGGTGCAAACATACCACAGACCCATTGAAGTTGAATGGGTCCGGCCCACTGCACGAATGTTGCCCGTGCATTGGGGACCGCAATTGCAGTGCCTAATGCACGGAACGGCCGCACAACGGCCGTGTGCATGAGGTCTAAATGGCATATATTCCTATGTACAAGATTTGCATATGTTATGTAGGAATAAAGCAGGACTCCTAGGTAAGGACAAAGAGAAGGCAGCAGAGGGTACTAGATATTGTTAGAAGAGCGGACAACAATTTTCATAGTCATAAGGAAAGGGGTTGTCCCATCTCAGACACTGATGGCATATTGCTAGAATATACCATCAATGTCAGATAGGTGCAGGTCCCACTTCCAACTCTGGAACCCACTCTTATCTCCAGAACGGAGCCCCCAAAGTGAAGAAGAGCACACCACGCATGTGCAGTGTGCTCTCCTTTCACTGCTATGGGAGTTCTTTGCTATTTTCAAAAGTCCCACAGCGGTGAATAGAGAGCACACTGCACATGTACGATCACCTTTCAGTTCACCGCTATGGGACTGACGGAAATAGCTGAGCGCCCAGTTCTTGACAACAGAGGTTGGACCCCTACCTATCTGACATTGATTGCATATTCTAGCCACACCATTAAAGTGTGGCCTACTTAATGAGAAGTTAGTCTAGGACACCAAAAAATCTGTTCCTACATGCACCTGAATTATTAATCCAGTATAACCAGTGGTGTACATACAAGGCTTGTAGAGATTGTTGAGGCACACAAGCCCTAGAGCTTGAAGGACGTAAAAAGCCCCCCCTGCTACATAAGCGGAGACCAGTTCATCATATTTGTAGTCCCATTTGCAGATTTTGCATTGGAGCCCAGGATCTTTGAGTTACTCCATGTTATGTGTATGTTAAGACTGTAGATATTGTAGACTGGGATCATTTACATTCCAGAAAGTATGATTGTGTTTTGCCATGTTTTTTCCTAAACGTTTTCTTGCAACCTTTACATAAATATTCACAACGGCTTGATCTTCCGGGGACAACATGAATAGACGATTCTGCTCAAGGAAAGTATTCAAATTACAGCTACTCATTCTTGTTTTATTGTCTGCATACGTATTCTACCATGAAATAAAAACAGAGCTTATCAGCAAGTGGATTCAAGAGTCTCTAAAATTACAGGAGAGAAAAAAACCTGTAAATAACTTGACTTACCCAGCTTTCAAGCACCCCTTGGCTCCTCCGTACCCATTTCCATACAAGTTCATCATTAATCAGCCAGATAAGTGCAAGGATCGGACACCTTTCCTTGTTTTAATAGTCATTGTAGAGAGTCATGACATAGAGTCTAGACACACAATTCGCGAAACTTGGGGTAATGAAAGTATTTATGATGCTGACGTGGTCAAGATTTTTCTGGTGGGCATACCTAAAGTTGCTCCTGACGCAACACAGAAGTTGTTGGAGGAGGAAAGCCTGGCCTTTGGGGACATCATACAACAAGACTTTATGGACACCTATTACAACCTGACCTTGAAAACCTTAATGGGTATGGAATGGGTAACAAAATTCTGCCCTTCTGTCAGCTATGTCATGAAGATAGACAACGACATGTTTCTCAATGTAGACTATTTGGTCCATCAGTTTCTTAATCCAGGCTTACCCATTCGTAACAATTACTTCACAGGAGCCATACTTGCCAACACTGGACCTTTCAGGAGCCGAGCATACAAGTGGTACGTACCCAAGGAAATTTATCCAAATGATACTTACCCACCCTATTGCTCTGGCCCTGGATATTTATTTTCTGTGGATATGGCAAAAAAAATCTATGATGTGGCCCAAGAAATTAGGGTCATCCCTATGGAAGATGCTTTTATGGGCATTTGTTTGTATGAACTTCATATTCCACCTACTGCACCCCCTGCTGGCATATTTCATGGATTCAGGCTAGAATATGACCTTTGCAGATTTAGGAAAATTGTCACGGTGCACCATTTTGCTGGAAAAGAGCTACGGACTGTATGGGCAGACTTTTGGGCTAAGAGAAACCAGAAGTGCTGAGTAAACTGAATTTCTTTAGAAATTAATAATAACCGGAGACTAATGTTTTTTTGGGAAAATTCACATGAAAAAGTAAAATTCTCAATGATGAAGAGACTTTTTAGGAAACTGCTTTGGGCCTATTAGGGTGTGCTAAGCTGATGTTGATTAGGTTGCCTGACTGAGACCCTCCATTATTAGCTACAGCTGGGAGCCATATTTGCTGAGGTTCTTAAGGACAATCATCAAACATTTATCTCAATAGGTGCCATATAATGGATGATCATACTTGTAGCACCATAACAGGATGAGCATATACTGAATGGTTCATTATGTTATATCAATGATCAGACACTGAACATCCCCATTATGTATAATTTATATGCAAGATTTTATATACAGTACATGTTCTATTTATGGACATTTATGTAAAATCTCCAAATTCTAAAGGGTAATATGCCAATAGAGGGGCACCACGGCACATTCCAGGCTGGGTTAGACTGGTCTACCAGAGTACTTAAGGATCATTTGGTAGGCCATCATTTTCTCAAAATAATAAGTGCCTACAGCAATGGAGCCACAAGGACCAGCAGAAGACTACCCCAAATAACCTAGAAGACCCTATGTCACGACCATGGTTATGGTCGTGACTCCTGGAACTGCATCACAGGTGAGGGCTGTAGTATGTTACCTCACCTGTGGTTGCCGCTGGCAACATTATGTATGCAGTTGCACCTGGCAACCTGTCTTTGTAGGTGTGCCTTTTATATGTTTCGTGTGCACGAGGTTTGGGTGTGTGCACTGTGACATTTTCCCTTAACTTGTGGCTGCCCGAGGCAACGTGTTGTATTGTGTACATGTGGTGGCAGTTGCCTCCGGTAACAGCTGCAGTGTGATAAGTGTTTGTACACTTCCCCTTTATGTGGCTGTTTTCCCTTGCCTGGTGTAGGAAGAGTTAACTCCCTTCTGTGTGTGTGAACACTGGGTGTGTCTGTGTGGGGGTGGATACATGGGCTATTTAGCCTCTGCTGAGAGCAGTAGTCAGAGGGGTACTTCAGCGATGGTCTGCTGGAGTCCTCCTCCTACTTTATACCATCCTCCAGTGAGGGCCACCCTTGTGGTCATAGATGTTTATATGTTCAGTTGATGTTGTATTCCTTTTGTTATTTAATGCAGCTATGGATCTGGGTTTCTGTGTGTGTATGTGTGTTGGCTGTGTCCATTTAAGTATGGTGTGGACATCAGCGTGTCAGCACAGGGATCCAGTCAGCAAGGCTGTGGCAGGTAGGTGGAACTAGTGCAGTTCACCTGCCATATCCATAGGTCTGTTTTTGTACCCCTTTTCCTTGCAGCTTGGCCAGTGAGACTCCTGTTCCTCTGTGCCTAGGAGGAACAGGTCGTCTTACCCTGCTCCTAGTTCAGGGCTACCCTGAGGGCTAGCAGGGACTATTAGGTTCTGGTGTATGAGCCCTCCCACCATCAGGGTTGGCTCATATGGTTAGGAGTCAGGGTCAGGTTAGGGACGCGATAGGAGGTGACCTGCTCCCTAATTCTGTCGTCCTGGCCGAGCAGCCAATAACATCTTCTGGCATCGCACGGCTGAGGGTTTTCCCCATCCTCAGCCGTGACACCCTATTAATGGTATGACATACAGTATGTGTACAGGACAAAGTTTAGATGCAGAGTGGATGTCCCTATGTTCTGTATAGTTGTAGGGTAGATCTTCAGAACCATTTCATTAAGTGAGCCTAAGGAAGCCCAGTCACCCCTGGGTCCATGAGCCTGAAGGGTCCCTAAAGTTTCAGCTGTTCCACAGATGGACACCAGTTACAGATTTTGCACTGGGGTCCACAGCTTCATGCAAAAATTGTGTAAAATGTGCTGCAAAATGTTTTGATATTATGAGTTTCTCGCATGACTTACCATTGATAGTAAATAAAACAACTTTTAAATTAAGCCTTTTTGTGATTTTTAGGATAATTCTCTGGTTAGCCAAATGTTATTGGTGGGTCCCAGAAATCGCCACATCTACCTCTGAGGTCCACCACCCAAAATGGCTTTTCCATAACCTGCAAGGTACAACCTTCCAAATCTGTACACCTAAGGCTACTTTCACACTAGCGTTCGATCGGATCCGTTCTGAACGGATCCGATCATAATAATGCAGACGGAGGCTCCGTTCAGAACGGATCCGTCTGCATTATATTTGCAAAAAAAAAGCTAAGTGTGAAATTAGCCTGAGCGGATCCGTCCAGACTTTACATTGAAAGTCAATGGGGGACGGATCCGCTTGAAGATTGAGCCATATTGTGGCATCTTCAAATGGATCCGTCCCCATTGACTTACATTGTAAGTCTGGACGGATCCGCTTGCCTCCGCACGGCCAGGCGGACACCCGAACGTTCAGGTGTCCGCCTGCTGAGCGGAGCGGAGGCTGAACGCCGCCAGACTGATGCAGTCTGAGCGGATCCGCATCCATTCAGACTGCATCAGGGCTCCGCTCATGAGCCCCTTCAAACGGAGCTCACGAGCGGACAGCCGAACGCTAGTGTGAAACTAGCCTAAAGCAAATGGTTTTCATGTTCTTATCTACACAGTTTTCTATCAGGCAGGCTTTTGAAGCAGCAGGCCAATTCTGACTATACCGTCAATCCCCTGGGTTTACACGCACTCAAGCTTACATTCCTCAATAGTGATGGCCGAACATCGGCCAGGACGTTTCGTGAAAGCGCGATCAAATGTTCGTGAACCGCTCGTTCGCGGCAGGCCCCATTTACTTTAATGGGGGGGGGGGGAGCGGCAGTGTGGCACAGTGGCACACCGCACTTGAATTCAGAAAGGGGAGTCTGCACCGGCCATATGAGGGCAGGCCCAATGGCAGCAAATCCTTCATTACCATGAAATATAATATATACAGAGATGGAGAGAGGGGCAAAATAATGAAATATATACAGAGAGGGGCAAAATAATGAAATATATACAGAGATGGGCAGTGTAGAGACACCGTGTAGGGGTTATACTGTTTATTGTACAGTATGGGACAGGGGTTATATTGTCTGGCATGGTGTAACCTCCATACATTTGCCGTACAATATACAGTATAGTACATACACAGTGCCGTACAATATACAGTATAGTACATACACAGTGCCGTACAATATACAGTATAGTTCATACACTGCCATACAATATACAGTATAGTTCATACGCCATGCTGTACAATATACAGTATAGTACATACATAGTGCCGTACAATATACAGTATAGTTCATACACTGCCGTACAATATACAGTATAGTTCATACGTCATGCCGTACAATATACAGTATAGTTCATACACTGCCGTACAATATACAGTATAGTTCATACGCCATGCCGTACAATATACAGTATAGTTCATACACCATGCCGTAAAATATACAGTATAGTTCATACGTCATGCCGTACAATATACAGTATAGTTCATACACCATGCCGTAAAATATACAGTATAGTACATACACAGTGCCGTACAATATACAGTATAGTACATACACAGTGCCGTACAATATACAGTATAGTTCATACACTGCCATACAATATACAGTATAGTTCATACACCATGACGTACAATATACAGTATAGTACATACACAGTACCGTACAATATACAGTATAGTACATACACCATGCTGTACAATATACAGTATAGTACATACACCATGCCGTACAATATACAGTATAGTACATACACCGTGCCGTAAAATATACAGTATAGTACATACACAGTGCCGTACAATATACAGTATAGTACATACACAGTGCCGTACAATATACAGTATAGTTCATACGCCGTGCTGTACAATATACAGTATAGTTCATACACTGCCGGACAATATACAGTATAGTTCATACGCCATGCTGTACAATATACAGTATAGTACATACATAGTGCCGTACAATATACAGTATAGTTCATACGCCACGCCGTGGAAACACTCAGACCGGCCACTCAGCTTGACAAAGGGCACCGAACTGGGCCCGAAACGTTGCCAGAAGCAATAAATGTCTTGAGATTGTACCACTGGTAAATAAAGATTGAATATAAAGCTACCCTGCTGACTCTGGTGTGCTGTCTCTGAAACACTTATTCAAAGGTACAATATACAGTATAGTTCATACACTGCCGTACACTATACATGACAAGGGTATTGGTTATCCATCGTTCGCCACCTCCATTCACCTTAATAGCCTCCTTTCAAACCCCCCCTTTCCCACCATTACACCTCCCCGCCACAGAGCCCCATTCCCAATAAAAACTCGGACCACCAGCTGGAAATGTAATGGCCACAGCAGCCGTTTATTAAATAACAATTACAAAATAACATACATAATACTGTAAACCCCCAATGGGGGGAGGTCCTTGAAGCCCCAAAACATCGAGCTGCCGAACCAGGGTGAGCAATTCTTGCCTCCAGCCGTAACGCCCAGCTCAAAGGCACCACCGAATGACCCCCCCTCGATTCACCACCCCTCAGTCCGGCCATTGCTTGACAAGGGTATTGGTTATCCATCGTTCACCACCTCCATTCACCTTAATAGAATCCTTTCAAACCCCCCCTTTCCCACCATTACACCTCCCCGCCACAGAGCCCCATTCCCAATAAAAACTCAGACCACCAGCTGGAAATGTAATGGCCACAGCAGCCGTTTATTAAATAACAATTACAAAATAACATACATAATACTGTAAACCCCCAATGGGGGGAGGTCCTTGAAGCCCCAAAACATCGAGCTGCCGAACCAGGGTGAGCAATTCTTGCCTCCAGCCGTAACGCCCAGCTCAAAGGCACCACCGAATGACCCCCCCTCGATTCACCACAACCTCTCGGTCCACCTGGGAGTCCAGCCCCAACCGTGGGGCCCCCCCAATTGTCCTCAGATTCCACCATGACCAACTCCAAGGACCCCCCCCCCCACCGCCACCAACGCCCGGACTTGACCACCTCAACTCCGGGCGTTCCTGCACAACCTCAGGGCCACCTCAATGCCATCCTGCAACACCAAACTCCACATATCCAACCCCACCGCATTCAAATGCACTCCGTCCGACCTCCAAAAAGCCCCCACTCCAGCCTCCAACTCCCTATTCCTAATTACGACCGCCCCGTTCCTAGCCATAAAATGCCCTATCGCCCTTTTCACCTTTACCCTTGCCTTATTCACCTCATCCACCGACCGCGCCTCCCTCCACACCTGCCGAGGAACAATGTCCGACCATACGGTCACCATACCCGGAAACAATGACCACAACCGCAAGAAATCCCACTTGACCTCCTTAATCAGCTCCCGGATAGGCTTCGCCGCCAAATCGTTGCCCCCCGCATGGACCACCAACACATCCGGCGCCCTATCCATTTTTACAAACCTGTGAATCTCACGTAATACCCCCTTCCAAACCATACCCCGCCTCCCAATCCACCTTACCACCGCAGACTCCCTGTCAAAGCCTAGCTGTTGACCGTCCGGCCGAACCGCTGCCCGAACAGCCTCCCAGAAGACATAAGAATGCCCCAGAATCCACACCAGAGCGGGTGCCGCACCTGCAATGAAAGAACCAAAAGAACAATACCACAACTTTGCACCAACACGACAAACATCCGCACACAACCCCTCCCCCTTTGACTATAAGCGATCCAAACGAACATAAGACTTAAACCTCGCCGACTCCCAACGTCCAATCCGCTTAATAACATCCTCACCCAGGCCCCATCTAGCAGCCTCCGTCGCTGCCCCAATCCTAAAGGAGTGGCTAGAATACCACACCCTATCCATCACCACATGGCTCAAACATCTAGAAAAAACTGCCGAGAACTGAAAGCGAGACAAAAAGGAGCCATCCGCATGGACCAACAAGGGGGACGCCACCCCCCCAAGCCCCATCCTTATAATCCCGCAAACATTGAACGTGCACATATCGCAACCCTCAATCCGGAAAAGCACCACCTTCCGACATCTACCCAACGTATGCGTTTTCGACCGCCAGATAACAAACTCCACCCTATCCGCAAACAACTCCACATCCCCCCTCAAAAGTCCCCCCACCCGACTCACCGATGGACAAACCAACTCCCCCACACGCATCGCCTCGAAAAACGCCAGCGAGAAAGCCAACCGAAACAACCGCGCTTCCCCCTCCAAGCGACAGACCCCCCGCAACTGACCCCCCAACTTAAGCAACAACCCAAACGAAACTGGCCTCCTCCCATCCACCCCAGCACCCATCCTCCGTCACCCTTTTAACGCCTGCACCACCAGAAAAGCTTTCGTAACATCCACCATCCTCCAAGCCTTAAAAAAGCCAACCCAGCCATGTAACCGTTAACCTTGCTAACCGACCAACCCTGCTCTCTACCATGACCCAAAAACATTAACAAAGCCAACTCCGGCTCCTCCATCCCCCCACCCAACACAGAACACCAATCCTCCCAGGCCCTCCAAGCCCTCATATACATATCCCACGTACCCGGAGCCAAGGACCCTCGAATAAGCCCCATTAACGTTCCTCCAACAGCTCCCACAGGCAAGCCGGACACTCCAGACCAACCGCGTCCGCCTCCGGAGCCAACTGCCAAAAAAGAGTCCACTGCGAATGAGAAAGGGCGTCAGCAATACAATTGTCCACCCCAGGCACATGTACCGCTACAACCCAGGCATTAAGCGACAAGCACTCTAACACCAACCGCTGCAGCAGCCGCACCACCAATGGCGCCGACAGACCATTAATTACCTGAACCACCCCCATATTGTCGCAGTGAAAACGAACCTTCCTGTCCCGGAAACGCTCCCTCCACAACAAAACCGCCAACACAATAGGGAACAATTCTAACAGAGCCAAATTCCGTACCCAGCCCCGTTCAGCCCACACAGCCGGCCAAACTCCAGCACACCATTGACCACCACAAAAAGCCCCAAAGCCTGAACCCCCCGCCGCATCAGTGAATAACTCAAAATCAAAAGCCTCAACAGTTCCACCCATAAACAGCGAGCGACCGTTGTACTGGTCCAGAAAGGAACTCCAAACCTGTAAGTCCGCCCGCAGCTCCCTCCCTAACCAGATATAATGATGCGGAACCACCACCCCCCCGGTCGCCTGCGCCAACCGCCTGCAAGACACTCGACCCATGGGCATTATCCGGCAAGCGAAATTAAGCTTCCCCAAGAGCGATTGAAGCTCCCTCAAATGCCCTAGCCACTAGACCTTTAAGATCCTCCAGCTTATCACACGGCAACCGACACTCCATCCTCACCGAATCAATCACTATGCCAAGGAAACTCAATTCCGTCACAGGCCCCACCGTCTTGCCCTCCGCCAGCGGAACCCCAAACTTCCAAAAAATAGAGCCCAACGTTTCCAACAACAAAGCGCAAACCGGCGACCCTGGGGGGCCAATACACAAAAAATCGTCCAGGTAATGAATCAGCGAGTCACAACCTGATGAGTCCACAACCGCCAACTCCAGAAACGAGCTAAACGTTTCGAAATAAGCGCACGACAGCGAACACCCCATGGGTAAACAACGATCCACAAAGAACCCCCCATCCCCAAAACACCCCAACAAATGCTGACACTCCGGATGAACCGGCAACAACCGAAACGCCGCCTCAATGTCAGTCTTCGCCATCAATGCCCCTGCCCCAAAACGCCTCACCCAACCCACTGACACATCAAACGATGTATATACTACAGAACAAACTGCCGGGTCAATCCCATCATTGACCGAGGAGCCCCTCGGGAACGACAGATGATGTATAAGGCGAAATTTATTCGCCTCCTTCTTAGGGACAACACCCAACGGTGACACCCTCAAATTGCCAACAGGCGGCACCAAAAACGGACCCGCCATCCGCCCAAGCATCACCTCCTTCCCCAACTTCTCCCCCACCACCTTCGGATGCTCCCTAGTAGAGTTGAGCGAACACCTGGATGTTCGGGTTCGAGAAGTTCGGCCGAACTTCCCGGAAATGTTCGGGTTCGGGATCCGAACCCGATCCGAACTTCGTCCCGAACCCGAACCCCATTGAAGTCAATGGGGACCCGAACTTTTCGGCACTAAAAAGGCTGTAAAACAGCCCAGGAAAGGGCTAGAGGGCTGCAAAAGGCAGCAACATGTAGGTAAATCCCCTACAAACAAATGTGGATAGGGAAATGAATTAAAATAAAAATTAACCAAAATCAATTGGCGAGAGGTCCCATAGCAGAGAATCTGGCTTCCCGTCACCCACCACTGGAACAGTCCATTCTCAGATATTTAGGCCCCGGAACCCAGGCAGAGGAGAGAGGTCCCGTAACAGAGAATCTGGCTTCATGTCAGCAGAGAATTAGTTTGCATGTCATAGCAGAGAATGAGGCTTCACGTCAGCCACCACTGCAACAGTTCATTGGCATATATTTAGGCCCAGCACACAGGCAGAGGAGAGAGGTCCCGTAACAGACAATCTGGCTTCATGTCAGCAGAGAATTAGTCTGCATGTCATAGCAGAGAATGAGGCTTCACGTCAGCCACCACTGCAACAGTCCATTGGCATATATTTAGGCCCAGCACACAGGCAGAGGAGAGAGGTCCCGTAACAGACAATCTGGCTTCATGTCAGCAGAGAATTAGTCTGCATGTCATAGCAGAGAATGAGGCTTCACGTCAGCCACCACTGCAACAGTCCATTGGCATATATTTAGGCCCAGCACACAGGCAGAGGAGAGAGGTCCCGTAACAGACAATCTGGCTTCATGTCAGCAGAGAATCAGTCTGCATGTCATAGCAGAGAATCAGGCTTCACGTCACCCACCACTGCAACAGTCCATTGTCATAAATTTAGGCCCAGCACCCAGGCAGAGGAGAGAGGTCCCGTAACAGACAATCTGGCTTCATGTCAGCAGAGAATTAGTCTGCATGTCATAGCAGAGAATGAGGCTTCACGTCAGCCACCACTGCAACAGTCCATTGGCATATATTTAGGCCCAGCACACAGGCAGAGGAGAGAGGTCCCGTAACAGACAATCTGGCTTCATGTCAGCAGAGAATTAGTCTGCATGCATAGCAGAGAATGAGGCTTCACGTCAGCCACCACTGCAACAGTCCATTGGCATATATTTAGGCCCAGCACACAGGCAGAGGAGAGAGGTCCCGTAACAGACAATCTGGCTTCATGTCAGCAGAGAATTAGTCTGCATGTCATAGCAGAGAATGAGGCTTCACGTCAGCCACCACTGCAACAGTCCATTGGCATATATTTAGGCTCAGCACACAGGCAGAGGAGAGAGGTCCCGTAACAGAGAATCTGGCTTCATGTCAGCAGAGAATTAGTCTGCATGTCATAGCAGAGAATGAGGCTTCACGTCAGCCACCACTGCAACAGTCCATTGGCATATATTTAGGCCCAGCACACAGGCAGAGGAGAGAGGTCCCGTAACAGACAATCTGGCTTCATGTCAGCAGAGAATCAGTCTGCATGTCATAGCAGAGAATCAGGCTTCACGTCACCCAACATTGGAACAGTCCATTGGCATATATTTAGGCCCCGGCACCCAGACAGAGGAGAGGTTCATTCAACTTTGTGTAGCCTCGCAATATAATGGTAAAATGAAAATAAAAATAGGATTGAATGAGGAAGTGCCCTGGAGTCCAATAATATATGGTTAAGGGGAAGTAGTTAATGTCTAATCTGGACAAGGGACGGACAGATCCTGTGGGATCCATGCCTGGTTCATTTTTATGAACGTCAGCTTGTCCACATTGGCTGTAGACAGGCGGCTGCGTTTGTCTGTAATGACGCCCCCTGCCGTGCTGAATACACGTTCAGACAAAACGCTGGCCGCCGGGCAGGCCAGCACCTCCAAGGCATAAAAGTCTAGCTCTGGCCACGTGGACAATTTAGAGACCCAGAAGTTGAATGGGGCCGAACCATCAGTCAGTACGTGGAGGGGTGTGCACATGTACTGTTCCACCATGTTAGTGAAATGTTGCCTCCTGTTAACACGTTGCGTATCAGGTGGTGGTGCAGTTAGCTGTGGCGTGTTGACAAAAGTTTTCCACATCTTTGCCATGCTAACCCTGCCCTCAAAGGAGCTGGCATTGACACAGCTGCCTTGGCGACCTCTTGCTCCTCCTCTGCCTTGGCCTTGGGCTTCCACTTGTTCCCCTGTGACATTTGGGAATGCTCTCAGTAGCGCGTCTACCAACGTGCGCTTGTACTCGCGCATCTTCCTATCACGCTCCAGTGCAGGAAGTAAGGTGGGCACATTGTCTTTGTAGCGTGGATCCAGCAGGGTGGCAACCCAGTAGTCCGCACAGGTTAAAATGTGGGCAACTCTGCTGTCGTTGCGCAGGCACTGCAGCATGTAGTCGCTCATGTGTGCCAGGCTGCCCAGGGGTAAGGACAAGCTGTCCTCTGTGGGAGGCGTATCATCATCGTCCTGCCTTTCCCCCCAGCCACGCACCAGTGATGGACCCGAGCTGCGTTGGGTGCCACCCCGCTGTGACCATGCTTCATCCTCATCCTCCTCCACCTCCTCCTCATCCTCGTCCTCCAGTAGTGGGCCCTGTCTGGCCACATTTGTACCTGGCCTCTGCTGTTGCCAAAAACCTCCTTCTGAGTCACTTCGAAGAGACTGGCCTGAAAGTGCTAAAAATGACCCCTCTTCCTCCTCCTCCTCCTCCTCCTGGGCCACCTCCTCTTGCATCATCGCCCTAAGTGTTTTCTCAAGGAGACATAGAAGTGGTATTGTAACGCTGATAACGGCGTCATCGCCACTGGCCATGTTGGTGGAGTACTCGAAACAGCGCAACAGGGCACACAGGTCTCGCATGGAGGCCCAGTCATTGGTGGTGAAGTGGTGCTGTTCTGTAGTGCGACTGACCCGTGCGTGCTGCAGCTGAAACTCCACTATGGCCTGCTGCTGCTCGCACAGTCTGTCCAGCATGTGCAAGGTGGAGTTCCACCTGGTGGGCACGTCGCATATGAGGCGGTGAGCGGGAAGGCCGAAGTTACGCTGTAGCGCAGACAGGCGAGCAGCAGCAGGATGTGAACGCCGGAAGCGCGAACAGACGGCCCGCACTTTATGCAGCAGCTCTGACATGTCGGGGTAGTTGTGTATGAACTTCTGCACCACCAAATTCAGCACATGCGCCAAGCAAGGGATGTGCGTCAAATTGGCTAGTCCCAGAGCTGCAACAAGATTTCGCCCATTATTACACACACCACCAGGCCGGGCTTGAGGCTCACTGGCAGCAACCACTCGTCGGTCTGTTGTTCTATACCCCGCCACAACTCCTGTGCGGTGTGGGGCCTGTCCCCCAAACATATGAGTTTCAGAATGGCCTGCTGACGTTTACCCCGGGCTGTGCTGAAGTTGGTGGTGAAGGTGTGTGGCTGACTGGATGAGCAGGTGGAAGAAGAGGAGGAGGAAGCCGAGAAGGAGGAGGTGGCAACAGGAGGCAAAGAATGTTGCCCTGCGATCCTTGGCGGCGGAAGGACGTGCGCCAAACAGCTCTCCGCCTGGGGCCCAGCTGCCACTACATTTACCCAGTGTGCAGTTAGGGAGATATAGCGTCCCTGGCCGTGCTTACTGGTCCACGTATCTGTGGTTAGGTGGACCTTGCTACAGATGGCGTTGCGCAGTGCACACTTGATTTTATCGGATACTTGGTTGTGCAGGGAAGGCACGGCTCTCTTGGAGAAGTAGTGGCGGCTGGGAACAACATACTGTGGGACAGCAAGCGACATGAGCTGTTTGAAGCTGTCTGTGTCCACCAGCCTAAATGACAGCATTTCATAGGCCAGTAGTTTAGAAATGCTGGCATTCAGGGCCAGGGATCGAGGGTGGCTAGGTGGGAATTTACGCTTTCTCTTAAATGTTTGTGAGATGGAGAGCTGAATGCTGCCGTGTGACATGGTTGAGACGCTTGGTGACGGAGGTGGTGGTGGTGGTGTTGGTGGTACATCCCCTGTTTGCTGGGCGGCAGGTGCCAACGTTCCTCCAGAGGCGGAGGAAGAGGCCGAGGCGGCAGCAGCAGAAGAGGCCGAGGCGGCAGCAGCAGAAGAGGTAGCAGGGGGAGCCTGAGTGACTTCCTTGGTTTTAAGGTGTTTACTCCACTGCAGTTCATGCTTTGCATGCAGGTGCCTGGTCATGCAGGTTGTGCTCAGGTTCAGAACGTTAATGCCTCGCTTCAGGCTCTGATGGCAAAGCGTGCAAACCACTCGGGTCTTGTCGTCAGAACATTGTTTGAAGAAGTGCCATGCCAGGGAACTCCTTGAAGCTGCCTTTGGGGTGCTCGGTCCCAGATGGTGGCGGTCAGTAGCAGGCGGAGTCTCTTGGCGGCGGGTGTTCTGCTTTTGCCCACTGCTCCCTCTTTTGCTACGCTGTTGGCTCGGTCTCACCACTGCCTCTTCCTCCGAACTGTGAAAGTCAATGGCACGACCTTCATTCCATGTGGGGTCTAGGACCTCATCGTCCCCTGCATCGTCTTCCACCCAGTCTTGATCCCTGACCTCCTGTTCAGTCTGCACACTGCAGAAAGACGCAGCAGTTGGCACCTGTGTTTCGTCATCATCAGAGACATGCTGAGGTGGTATTTCCATGTCCTCATCATCAGGAAACATAAGTGGTTGTGCGTCAGTGCATTCTATGTCTTTCACCGCTGGGGAAGGGCTAGGTGGATGCCCTTGGGAAACCCTGCCAGCGGAGTCTTCAAACAGCATAAGAGACTGCTGCATAACTTGAGGCTGAGACAGTTTCCCTGGTATGCATGGGGGTGATGTGACAGACTGATGGGGTTGGTTTTCAGGCGCCATCTGTGCGCTTTCTGCAGAAGACTGGGTGGGAGATAATGTGAACGTGCTGGATCCACTGTCGGCCACCCAATTGACTAATGCCTGTACCTGCTCAGGCCTTACCATCCTTAGAACGGCATTGGGCCCCACCATATATCGCTGTAAATTCTGGCGGCTACTGGGACCTGAGGTAGTTGGTACACTAGGACGTGTGGATGTGGCAGAACGGCCACGTCCTCTCCCAGCACCAGAGGGTCCACTAACACCACCACGACCATGTCCACGTCCGCGTCCCTTACTAGATGTTTTCCTCATTGTTATGGTTCACCACAACAACAAAAATATTATTTGGCCCAATGTATTGTATTCAAATTCAGCGGGATATAAATTTGAGGCCTAGTATTTAGGCGCTGGGTGACCCGTATGGATTTACTGACAGAATTAGACTTGGAAATGCACAGTAGCGGGTGTGTGTGAAGTTATTCTGAATGACCCTATGTGCACCTTGAATATTATATACCCTTTTAGGGATAGATTTCAAATAGCTCTGATATAGCAGGAACCACTAAATTATGAAATTGCTAAATTGGGAATTGTATTTCAACCCAGAACAAAAAATGTGCTTTGACGGACACTAAATAACTTTCCCAGCCACAACAGTACAGCGGTAACGAGAGATTTAGCGGGATATAAATTTGAGGCCTAGTATTTAGGAGCTGGGTGACCGGTATGGATTTAGCGACAGAATTAGACTTGGAAATGCACAGTAGCGTGTGTGTGAAGTTATTCTGAATGACCCTATGTGCACCTTGAATATTATATACCCTTTTAGGGATAGATTTCAAATAGCTCTGATATAGCAGGAACCACTAAATTATGAAATTGCTAAATTGGGAATTGTACTTCAACCCAGAACAAAAAATGTGCTTTGACGGACACTAAATAACTTTCCCAGCCACAACAGGACAGCGGTAACGAGAGATTTAGCGGGATATAAATTTGAGGCCTAGTATTTAGGCGCTGGGTGACCGGTATGGATTTAGTGACAGAATTAGACTTGGAAATGCACAGTAGCGTGTGTGTGAAGTTATTCTGAATGACCCTATGTGCACCTTGAATATTATATACCCTTTTAGGGATAGATTTCAAATAGCTCTGATATAGCAGAAACCACTAAATTATGAAATTGCTAAATTGGGAATTGTACTTCAACCCAGAACAAAAAATGTGCTTTGACGGACACTAAATAACTTTCCCAGCCACAACAGGACAGCGGTAACGAGAGATTTAGCGGGATATAAATTTGAGGCCTAGTATTTAGGCGCTGGGTGACCGGTATGGATTTAGTGACAGAATTAGACTGGGATATGGCCAAAAAATAACCACACTATTGCTGGTTAAATGCACTTGGTGACGGGCGCAGCTTGCCCCTGATGTAGTATATGGCCAAAAAATGAACAGACTATTGCTGGTTAAATGCACTTGGTGTCACAGCTTGACGAACCACACTACTGAGGGTTAAATGCACTTGGTGACGGGCGCAGCTTGCCCCTGATGTAGTATATGGCCAAAAAATGAACAGACTATTGCTGGTTAAATGCACTTGGTGACGGGCGCAGCTTGCCCCTGATTTAGTATATGGCCAAAAAATGAACAGACTATTGCTGGTTAAATGCACTTGGTGTGATAGCTTGACCAACCACACTACTGAGGGTTAAATGCACTTGGTGACGGGCGCAGCTTGCCCCTGATGTAGTATATGGCCAAAAAATGAACAGACTATTGCTGGTTAAATGCACTTGGTGACGGGCGCAGCTTGCCCCTGATTTAGTATATGGCCAAAAAATGAACAGACTATTGCTGGTTAAATGCACTTGGTGTGATAGCTTGACCAACCACACTACTGAGGGTTAAATGCACTTGTGACGGGCGCAGCTTGCCCCTGATGTAGTATATGGCCAAAAAATAAACAGACTATTGCTGGTTAAATGCACTTGGTGTGACAGCTTCACCCTGATGTAGGCTTTAGCCAAAAAACAACCACACCATTGAGGGTTAAATGCACTTGGTGACAGGCGCAGCTTGCCCCTGATTTAGTATATGGCCAAAAAATGAACAGACTATTGCTGGTTAAATGCACTTGGTGTGACAGCTTCACTCTGATGTAGGCTTTAGCCAAAAAACAACCACACCATTGAGGGTTAAATGCACTTGGTCGCAGCTTGGATGCACTTGGTCGCAGCACCGCACAAGACACAAAATGGCCGCCGATCACCCCAGAAAAAAGTGACTGACAAACGGTCTGGGCAGCCTAAAAACAGTGAGTGAGCATTTGAATTTCAGCAGCTCAATGATGCACAGCTGCAGATCGATCGATTAATCAAGTGAAGTCCTTTGGAGGAGTTAATCTGCCTAATCTCGCCCTACTGTCGCAGCCGCAACCTCTCCCTACGCTAATCAGAGCAGAGTGACGGGCGGTGCTATGTGACTCCAGCTTAAATAGAGGCTGGGTCACATGGTGCTCTGGCCAATCACAGCCATGCCAATAGTAGGCATGGCTGTGACGGCCTCTTGGGGCAAGTAGTATGACGCTTGTTGATTGGCTGCTTTGCAGCCTTTCAAAAAGCGCCAAGAAAGCGTCACAAAAGCGCCAAGAAAGCGACGAACACCGAACCCGAACCCGGACTTTTACGAAAATGTCCGGGTTCGGGTCCGTGTCACGGACACCCCAAAATTCGGTACGAACCCGAACTATACAGTTCGAGTTCGCTCATCCCTACTCCCTAGCTGACCGCAAATTCTTCTTGAGCAACACTGCCTCCCCCGGCACGAACAGAATTCTAAAACCTTCCGCAAAACCCAACCCCAACAATCTCGCGGCCTCTCTATTGGGGTACCTATCTAAGTACAGTTGCATATTTACCAGCCGCACCGGCGTCACCCCCTTTTCCAGAACTATCCCCCCTCTCTGCCTGCCCCCCTTAAAACACCATGCTGCCCCATGCTGAGTCCCTCCGCAACCTGAACATTCGTGCTTAAACTTACATTTAACCCCGAACCTACAGTTGCCCTCATTAAAGGCAAAACACAGTCCCCTCGCTGAGGCGACTGCCGTACTGCCCGTCCCCCCACTGCCACCATCCCCCCAAAAGGGCTGCCCCGAACGCACCAGGGCCGTAACCTTCAACCACAAGGCGATATCCTTATGGTCCCACCGCATCTCAGGGCGCACCGCTTTCCGCTGCCGGAATTGCTCGTCATAGCGCAACCACGCAACCCCCCCATACACCCGATACGCCTCACCAATTGTGTCCAGATAACAAAACAACCCCGAACACGCCTCCGGCTCCTTCTCCCCAATCACACTCGCCAATATCGCAAACGCCTGCAATAGTTTGCGAACGTCCGCGGTATCAGCCTATAACGGCGCTTCTCCTCCTCCTCCCTCTTACCATCCTCTCTCCGTACCCTATCCAAATTGAAGCGCTCCAAAGGAAGCAGGGAAAATATCTCCACATATTCCCCCTCCAAATCCTCTCTCTCCTCTCTCTTCAAATGTGCCCCCGACGGGCCCTCAAAACAAACATAAACCTCCCCTTTCGCTTTATCATCTACCCGAACAACCTCCTTCTCCCCTTCTGCTCCCACCTGAGTCTGCACTGACACCCCCACACCCGGCAACCCCCGCTGCTGCTGCTCTCCTGACGACCCTGCACTCGCAGCCAAACCGTGCACACCCCAGGCCTGTAATGGAGTCCCCCCACTCAACCCCCAACTCGCAACCAATCCCGCCAAACCCCCCAACAATTGGCCCAGACCCTTACTCAACTCACCCCAGCCCCCACACCCTGCACTACCTGCGCAAGTGGTCCCCAAGAAATCTCACCTGGCTGCCTGGGCGCTGTGTTCCCATCAGCCGCAAGTCCTGACTCCGGAAGATCACTCCTCTGCGTCGCGCCATCCGAGTGCGAAAAGCTGCCGCCGTCCTGCTGTCCCCTGGCAAGGCAGGAATGCGAAGCGCAGCAGAACCCCTCCTGACAGCTCCTGTGACTGGCCGTCACCTGTCCCCTGGCCCTACACAGACCAGGGACGCTGGGGTTAACAGCCAAGTCTGAAACGCTCCTGGGGGCGGAGCCTCCTGCACTGCTGGCATCCTGAGGCCTGCTGCCACCGCCGGACCTCGCTGCAGCAGCCTAGCGCTGAACGCCTGACCTCCCACTCCAAGGGGCCGCCTCTGTGCCTGGAGTTACAGAGGCGCCCGCAGTACCTGGTCCCGCTCCCACGCCGTCACCGCTCACAGGAGTAGATGGCCGGGCCCGGCCACCCACAAGGCTCCGCCTACAGTAAGGATTCCTCCCACGTCGGTGCCTGGAGGAAGCTGGTGTCGTCGGTGCCCGACGTGGAGGGTGCCGTGAGGGGCACCTAATGCGGTGCTGAGCCCAAGGGGGGGAAGCCGATGGCGACAGGCGCGCCGGCGGCCTGGTCCGCCGCGGACGTAAAGCCGGTGGGTGAGGCAAAACGGGCACCTCACCTGCCCCCCTCAGCAGCGTCCGGATCTGCTCCTGCGCCCACGCTGGGCCTCTCACCTCTGCCGCTGCCCGCAACTCTCCCAACATGGCTTCCAGCTGCTCCATCCCTGTGGTAAGCTGCCAGCTTTTCCCCTCTACCTAAAATGGTGCCCTGCCTTCCTCTGACTTAATAGGATGGAAGAATCTCCTCCGGCTACACAACTTACCCTGCTACCCCTTTTAAATAAACCACTCCAACACTTACTTGCTTGGTAGAATGACCATGGTGGCCAACTTTATTATTCCACGCATAACAAAAACAACATCGTACACCATATAATCATTAATAATAATAATAACAATAATAACAATAACCATAATAACATCCGGCATTTCCACACATAACAAGGATCCTGGAGGGCAACCCTCACGAGCCGTATCCTCCTTCACCGCCTCACTTCAAGACTTACCCTTGGCCGCACTCACCGACCCAAGGGCACCAACTCCTTGAAGTATACTAGTATCCCCCCCTGTAGGCCTTGTAGCCCAACAGGGGACCCATCCTCGGCATTAACAAACCATCTGAGATGCAGGCTCCAACATGTCCTGCACCTCTTAACCATTGAATTGCTCCCCAGGATCCTATTTCCTTCAGCCACAGACAACCACCGGTGACACCTCACCTGTGGGCGTCACGACACACCCTAAAGGCCGTCTCCAAACCCTCCTGGATACCCAAAGCCCACATATCTATGCCCACATCATTCAGGTGTACACCATCATCCCTTAAGAATTGAGGCGACGCCGCCTCCAATTCCCGATGACGAACAACAATTCCACCTTGCCGGCGCGCAAAACGCCCCACCTCCTTATTTAATTTTGCCCGGGCTTTGTTAATCCGCTCCACCGACCTAGCAAAACGCCAGCAACGCCGCGCAACCACCTCCGACCAGACCAACAACAAATCCGGAAACTCCGACAATAGGCGTAGCACATCCAATTTTACATCCCAAATAACATCCCGGGAACGCCGCACCCCCAAATCATTGCCTCCAACGTGAAGCACCAATATATCAGGAGGCCGATCTAAAGTGGCATTCATGTGAATTTCAGGCAGAACCCGCCCCCACAGTAGCCCCCTCAAACCGATCCAACGAACTAGCAATTCCTCCACCGGGAAACCCAACTGGCGTCCATTCCTTCTAACATCTGCGCGTAAGGCCCCCCAGTAGACGTAGGAATGCCCGAAGATCCATGCGAGACACGGCGCTGCCCCTAAAACAAGATAAAATAATTATGACAACACGTCAAAATACACTGAATCCCGCTAACAAACACCACTCACCAACCATCACAACAGATGAGGCCGAATATAAGAGTGGAAACAATCCGACTCCCAACGCCCAATACGTTTAATAACCTCTTCCCCGAGCCCCCACTTGGCCGCCTCCGTCGCGGCCCCTATCCGGAAAGAATGAGACGCATTCTCATTAATAGGGAGACCAGCTGCACCCAGACATTTTTTAAATACAGCAATAAATTGAAAACGCGACAACCGCGAACCGTCCTGGTGAACCAACAAAGAACCCCTACCATCAGGCCGCACCTCCAAATACTCCTCAACACAACGCACCGGACAAAGCACCGACCCAGCCAAAGGCCTAAGCCACAAAACTGCACCCTTACCTAACTGATCCGTTTTTGACCTGCGGATCACGCACCGTAAACCGCCATCCCCCAACCAAACATCCTCCCTCAACAAACCGCCATCCCCCGTACGACTGGCAGAAACCAATTCCGAAATCCGAAAGGCTCCGAAAAAGGCCAACGAAAACGCCGTCCTAAACAACAGCGCTTCAAATTCAGACACACAAACCACACCTGCTTTTTCCCACAGGACTCGTAACACCTCAAAAGAAACCGGCCGTCTGCCATCCCTACGAATCGTTCCCCGCCTATAACCTTTCAGTGCCTGCCGAACCATAAAACACCGAGACACATCCGCAATTCCCCGCAAGCGCAACCAGAAGGCAACAGCCGCCACCCTCCTAGACGCCACAGAAAAAGACAAACCTTCCGCATAACAGGAACCTACCCAAAAAACCAATAAAGTCCGAAGTTCCTCAACCGAACTATACCCCCCAACACGCTCTATCAGCTCCTCCCACAACAACCATACTGACGAATAGGCCGACCACGTACCTCTACTGAGTGACTGACCAATCAGGCCCGCCGACACCCCAAGGCCACGCTCCAGAGCCACTGGGGACAAGGTAAGCCCTGAACTTCGGCGCCTGGCGCCAGGCTGCGGAAACGATCCCACTGAAAACGAGAAAGGGAATCCGCTAGTGAGTTATCTACACCTGGCACATGCACCGCAACAAAACATGCATTCAAACGCAGCCCCCGCAACACCAAATGCCTGAGTAAATTCAACACCGGCGGAGAATTAGCTGTCTGGCTATTAATTGCCTGCACTACCCCCATGTTGTCACAATAAAAACGAACCCGCCGATTCCTGAGCCAATCTCCCCACAACTCCGTAGCCAAAACTATGGGAAAAAGCTCCAACAAAACCAAGTTGCTAAGGAAACCAGCACGCTCCCACTCCACCGGCCACGCACCCGCGCTCCATTGCCCCTGGCAAAAAACACCATATCCACACGAACCCGCAGCATCAGAAAACAACTCCAGATCCACACTACTGATCGCTTCCTCCATCCACATTGACCGCCCATTATACTCCCCCAGAAAACTCTCCCACACCGCCAAATCCTCTTTTACCACGACAGGTAAACGCAAATAATGAAAAGGGGCTACCACCCCCGCCGTTGATAACGCTAAACGCCGACAAAAAACCCTCCCCATCGGCAAAATCCGACAAGCGAAATTCAATTTTCCCAATACAGACTGAACCCGCTTAAGCTGAACCTTCTTAGCTTTCCGCAGAAAAACGACCTCCTCCAACAGATCCGACACCTTATCGTCCGATAACCGACATTCCATGGCCATGCTGTCAATTTCAATCCCCAGAAACGTAATGACCGTGGAAGGCCCTTCCGTTTTCTCACCCGCTAAAGGAACACCAAACCTCGCCGCCACACGCTCCATCGTGTGCAACAACACAGGACACACCTTGGATCCGGCCGGACCTAAGAACAAGAAGTCGTCCAAATAATGTAACACCGAGTTCCATCCTGACTCCTGCTTCACCACCCACTCCAGAAAAGAACTAAACGATTCAAACAGAGAACAAGAAATTGCACAGCCCATAGGCAAACAACAATCCACATAATAACAACCTTCCCATTGAAATCCTAGCAAATGCAAACTATCCGGGTGAATGGGCAACAACCGAAAAGCAGCCTCATTGTCCGTCTTAGCAAGCAGGACGCCTAACCCATCGCACCGCCGCATCAAAGGACGTGTAAGACACAGAACACAACTCATCCGCTATTCCATCATTCACCGACCCCCCTTCCGGATATGACAAATGATGAATAAGTCTAAACTTATTGGGTTCCTTCTTAGGCACCCACAAGTCAGGCAAGGGGCGCTCACTAAAGGGGCCTACCACTCTGCCTGCCGCAACCTCCTTCTCAATCTTATCCCGCACCACATCCGGATGACGCAACGCCGAGGACAAATTCCGCACCGACAAACACGGCACAACCGAACTACACGGGATCACAAAACTGTCAGTAAACCCCGCCAGCAAAAAACGCCCAACCTCCCTATTTGGATAACTCTTTAAATAGGGCTCCATCTCTTCCACCCTCACCGGAGTCACCCCTCTTCTGCACAACCTCGGGTCCCTTACCCTTCCCCCGTTTGAAGCAGCGCGACAAACTATGGGAGCCACCGCAACCGGAACACTCATGCTTGTACCGGCAATCTGACAAGAACCTGCAATGTCCCTCATTGTATTGCCAACAACAGCCCTTCCTACCTCCTCCCTGCGATTCAGAAGCCGAGGAACCCCCGGCCGATCCCCGAAAGGGCTGAGGGCCACCCCTAGGTGCCGCCATCAATCTCATCCATAAACCTATGTCTTTATGGTCCCACCGTATGTTAGGCCTGACCGCCTTCCGTTGCCGGAACTGCTCATCATACCTGAGCCACGCCACGCCCCCATACGTCCGATGCGCCTCCCCTACCGCATCCATATAACAGAACAGAGCTGAGCAATGTTCAGGCGATTTTTCCCCAACCACGCTGGCCAAAATCGCAAATGCCTGAAGCCAATTCTGAAAAGTACGTGGGATCAACCTGTACCGCCTCCTTTCCTCATCCTCCTTTTTACTGTCATCTGGCCTCCCACGATCCAAATTAAATTTTTCCAAAGGAAGCAAGGAAAATATTTCCACATATTCATCCCTCCATATCTTCTCCCTGACTTCCTGCTTTAAATGAGACCCCAGTGGCCCTTCAAAGCACACATAAATTTCACCTTTCGCCGCATCCGACAGTCGAACGCCATCCCCCACCTCACTTCTGCCTCCGGTCCCAGACCCAGAAGCCTGCACACCACCTGTAACCCCGCTATCACCAACACCCACCGCACCTTGCACCGTCCCCTGCTCCAAGGTCCCGCCTGCCTGCCCAGGCGCCCAAACCGCCGCCGGAGATGAAGGCGCTCCTGACCCCAACCGTGACAACAAGGACAACATCCCTGACAGAACTTCCCGGGCCAACACATCAGAACCCCCCCCACTACACTGAACAGCACCCCCAGTCGGCATCTGACACGTCGTCATCTCACCTGGCCGTCCCCGGACAGATCCTCCAGCAGCCGCCTCTTCCCTCCTAGACGTCCGCACCGGCGAGCTAGGTCCACATGGCACGGCCTCTTCCAGAATTGCGTCGTCCCTTCCGCCTGCCGCGACATCTTCTCCAGACTCCAACTCCCCGTCCTCCAGAAGCGCCGCCTCCCCCTCAGGACACCGACGTGAGGAGAGGGTAACAGTCCGCACCCCAGCCGGGCGGGCCTCACTCTCTGGCCGCGGTTCCAAAATCCCTCCTGCTCCACCAGACACCGACTCAGCTGCCGTCCGACAGCCAGCCGCCACACCATGCCGCCGTTCCGGGTACACGGCCCCAACCTCCTCCCTGGTGTTCATCCGGCCGCCATGTCGCCGACCCACCACACGGGGTCGCGACGCACCTACATCACGTCCCGCCGCTGCACTCCGATCCTCCTCACTCGGAAGCTGCCGGCCCGAATCCCCCAGCCGCAGCGCCAGACACTCCAGCTCTTCACTAACAGGTAGGCCCAAGCCGGAAGACGACCCGGCCGCCAAACTCCTTCCTTCCCCAGGTGACGTTCTCCTGGCACGACCCCGACACGGAGCATCTCGCGGGGCCGTCGCCGCCCGGGAACGGTCCCTCCCCCGTGCTGCAAGGGAGACGGGTCTAGGGGAAGCCTGACCCTCTCCCGCCGGCCCGCCACGCGATGCTGAATTCCTCCCGCTGCGTCTGGGGGCCCGGGAGGCCAAGGACACCTCAGACCGCAGCGGAGGGTCCCTGGCAGGGCTTCCAATGCGTTGGCGGACCCGGGGGGTAGCTTCTGTGCTCAAGCGCTCAGGGGGGACAGATCTCCTGGCCCTGACCGCGCGAGCTACAGCAACCGGAGCGGCGGGAGGGAGAAGGGCAGCCTGAATAGATTGCTGCATGAAATCCACCCCATGTACCTGCACCGCGTCCCTCACCACCGCCAGTAACTCGTCCAAGGAGGCCATGTCGACCAAATTCCACTCTGAAAAGGCTGCAACTGACCCAAAGCTCCACCTCCCCGTCTTTTAACTTCCCGCCGTAAAACCAACTCCTCCCCACCTAACTCCAACCCAGCCCCTAAACATACCCAGCAATTTAACCCTCTCCTAGCCTGCAGTCTTCCCCCTAAGTCAGCTCGCCCTGCGCTATGGCTGCGCCCCCGCTCCGTTGCTTTTATTCCCTGCCTTTTTAACCCCTTAACTCCAACCCCCCCGCTTAAACTAACCTATCCCCCCCCTCCCACCTCCCTATTCTGACACCCCCCCAGCTCACTAAAACCAAACCCCTGTCATGGGGGCCTCCCCTAAAGGGGGCTCCGCCCCCCCTCAGTCCGGCCATTGCTGTATAGTTCATACACCATGCCGTACAATATACAGTATAGTTCATACGCCATGCCGTACAATATACAGTATAGTTCATACACCATGCTGTACAATATACAGTATAGTACATACACAGTGTTGTACAATATAAAGTATAGTTCATACGTCATGCCGTACAATATACAGTATAGTTCATACGCCATGCCGTACAATATACAGTATAGTTCATTTCCCGTTTCGTCCTCCGGCAGCACAGAATGGGTTAACTTCGTCGTCATCTTTTTCCAGGACCGCCCACCTAGAAAATATTAGTTAACAATTAATCAATGAATTAACTCTCCTATAAAATGCCTACTCCCACAATGCCTCCTTGTGTTTTTTTTTTGTCCTCATCTGAGGATGAAGCCCACCTATCGTCCAGCCGTTATACCTTGTTGCGACAAGGTTCAGAGGCCTCAGTATGGGGATAGCCATGTGTTCCTGGGTCCATACCTGACCCGCTAGCGCCCGGTTTTGATCGGGTCTGAAGTTTAACAGGAGCCGCAAGTACCTGCAGTGAGAGCTCCGATGGCAGTATGAAGATAGCCATATGTTCCTGACCTGACCGCTAGCGCCTGACTTGATCGGGGCTGAAGTCTTCACTAGGAGCCGCATGTATCTGCAGTGGGAGCTCTGATGGCCGCACTTCCTGGTCCATGGAACGCATGTGGAACGCAGACGCAGGCAGAGCGTCTGACGTCATCAGAAGCGGCCTCCCTCCCGGTCTGGCGCCAAATTTGAATTTAAAAAGAGCGGTTTTGCAGAGCTCAGGTGCCTGTGTGCCTGGCAGCCGAGCTCTAGCGTTTTTAAAGGTATAGGCCTGTCCTATTGTCAGGCAAACCTTTTGTTAAATGTGAAAACCTAGTCCTTTACCCTGCTCAATATTTAAAATCCCTAATAAATCAGCTTTTTTCTATTCAGATGTCCAGTACGTCCGGCAGAGGGGAAAAGTGTTCCCGCAAGAGTAGGCACAGGATGTGGCAATCATGCGAACAGCCACTTCCGGATGACTTTCCTCAGGACCTGTGCATAAGGTGCCATCAGGATACCCAGGAACCCCCCCCCCCCAAGAAAAAAACGGAGAGCCAGCTCCCCCGTCTGTATTTCTTGTCTCCAGCCCCTACCGGATAACCACGCCACCAATATCTGTGAGCAATGTTCCCACGCTGATGAGTCTTCTGACGACGAGACGAGCAAGATGGTTTCCCTCTTTAAATCCTTCCTTAAAAAATCCAAGGCAAAGAAGAAAGGTACCAAGAGGAGACCACGTTCCCCATCCTCGTCCGAGAAATCATCACGCTCCGAAGGAGAGATCTCCTCATTTTCTGATTCTCCAGTTATGGAGGATAATTTTTTTATTTGATGAGGCTGACACAAATCAGCTGATTAAAGAGGTCAAGAATATTATGGAGACCAATAAAGAAAAATACAGCAAACATAATGAAGAGGATCTTTTTTATTTTCCTAAAAAGAAGGCGTCAGTATTCCCTGGGCACCCAGTCCTGGATGCGGTAATGTCTAAAGAGTGGGAACATCCGGTAGGAAGAATAAACCTAGGTTCCAGATTCAGAAGTGTATACAAGACGGATCCAGTGGAATCATCCTCCTGGGGTACCCTGGCTAAGGTGGACCCGGCTGTAGCTAGATTGGCTAAAAGATCATTTTTTCCTTCTGACGATTCATCCTTGTTGAAGGATCCTATGGAAAAAAAGGCTGATGGTCTCCTCAAAAGATAACATACATATCTTGCTTCTCTTAATAAAGCAGCGATGGCGACCATTCCTGTTGCTCGAGCTCTTAGAGTGTGGCTCAGTCACCTGGGCAGGGATATTGAAGATGGAGTCTTAAGAGAAGAGCTTCTCAAGCAATTACCTACACTCAAGTCAGCGGCAGAATTTCTCTGTGATTTCCCGGTTGACACAATACGATTATGTGCCAAGAACATGGCGTTAGCCAACTCGATCCATAGATCTCTCTGGTTGAAGATTTGGTCTGGCGACTCCTCTTCGAAAAACAACCTGTGTGCCCTCCCCTTTGAACCTGGGAAGCTGTTTGGATCACAGTTAGATAAACTGCTGGAGGCTAATAGGGAAGATAAAGCCTTGAACTTTCCGCAACCCAGACGCAGGGACAAGACCAGGTTTTTTCGTCCCTATAGGGGACAAGATTCAAGAAGATCAGGCTTCAGAGGACGGTCTGGACGGAGAAGATCCGATCGAAGAGCCTGGACCTCCTCAGAAAAGTCCAAGAGAAAGGGAGAGGACACCAGACCCCCAAAATCCGAGTTCTGATGCCAGAGGGCAGAAAGTTCGGTTGTCTCTCTTCTACGAGAACTGGTGTCACATCACTTCAGACATCTGGGTCCTAGAGATAATAAGAAGAGGTTATCGACTGGAACTCGATCATATACCAAGAAACAGATTTGTACTCAGCAAAGGAGAAAATCCACACGTCTTTCTACTACTAAACGAGTTCCTGGGCAAAGGAGTTCTGGAAGAAGTTCCAAAGTCTCAGAAAAATTTGGGGGTATAATCCAGGATCTTCTGTATTCCAAAAAGAGATGGCAAAAGTCGGTTGATTATAGACCTCCGCTACCTGAACCATTATATGAAGAAAATTCACTTCAAAATGGAGACGATAAGATCCATCACTGCCGTTCTCAGGGGGATGGTGTTTATGGCGTCTCTAGACCTAAAGGACGCGTACCTCCATGTCCCGATAAGTCAAGAGTCGAGAAAATTCTTAAGAGTGGCCATCAAGAGGAATGGGGTGACACTCCACTACCAGTTCAAGGCCCTGCCATTTGGTCTATGCTCAGCCCCAAGAGTCTTTACCAAGATAGCTGTGGTAATTGCAGTGACACTGCGCCTCCAGGGGATTCAGATATTCCCCTACCTGGACGACTGGCTAATTGCAGCAGAATCAGAAGTCCTAATTCATTTGCATCTAAGGAAGACTATAGAACTCCTACAATCGGTGAGATTCCTAGTGAACTGGGAGAAGTCGGATATCATCCCAGCTACCTCCAAGACCTTCTTGGGATTCACAATAGACACAAGGGCTATGAAGCTCTATCTCCCCCCTTGGAAAGTAGGGACCCTGAAGAAGGAAATAAAGATATTGATGTCGCTTCATTCCCCATCAATCCGCAGAGTGATGAAGACACTCGGCCATCTCACGTCAGTCTCAGATCCTGTTCCCTGGGCGAATATTCACAGCCGAGAGCTGCAACAAGATATGCTACGTGCCTGGCGTCGGAACAAATTCAAATTGGACGCAAGAATGAAGATGAGACCCTCTACTATCCAGAGCCTCAGATGGTGGCTACGCACGAGCCATTTGACTATAGGAAAAAATTTCCGGTTTCTTACCCCAGTGATCATCACCACAGATGCTTCCGGTCGAGGATGGGGGGCTCACCTCCAGGACAAATGGGTGCAGGGTCTCTGGTCTTCCAAGGAAAGGAAACAATCCTTCAACTACAAAGAGATGAAAGCAGTCCTGCTAGCCTTTCACCGGTTCAAAACCTATGTATCAGGGAAGCCTGTGTTGATCCGGTCAGACAACCTGCCGACTGTATTTTATTTGAACAAGCAAGGTGGAACAAGAAGCTCTCGTCTTCTGAGGCTATGCCAAAAAATATTCAAGTGGGCAGAATTACATCTGCTGGAATTAAAAGCAATGCATATCAGAGCTTGCTACAATACTCGAGCGGACCATCTGAGCAGGAAGACGATCAATCAAGCCGACTGGGAGCTCAACCCAATCATCTTTCAACAGATCATATCCAGATGGGAGACACCGACCTGGGATCTGATGGCGTCAGCAAAAAACAAGAAGCTGGACAGATTCTGTTCTCTAAACAGTCATGACAACCCCACTGTGATAGATGCATTCTCCATGAATTGGAGACACCTGTCGGTCTACATCTTCCCTCCAGTTCCCCTTATCCTGAGAGTCCTGAGGAAAATAGTAGAGGAGAAACCTCAAGTCATATTAATAGCTCCTTTTTGGCTGAGGAGGTCGTGGTTCCCTCTCCTGTTTCAGCTGTCCAAAGGCCACTTCTGGAAACTTCCTCCACGTTCGGATCTTCTGATTGAGAATGGATTGCATCACCAGAGTCTGGGCCGTGTACACCTTACTGCTTGGAGGCTGAAATAAATAGATTAGAGGAAAAAGGCCTCTCTCAATCAGTTGTTAATACTCTACTTTCTTCAAGGAAAGATTCTACAAATAGAAAATATGCTAAAGTCTGGAGAAGGTTTATATCCTGGATGTCGGAGACTGGCTATGAAACTATTAATGTTTCCTCCATCCTTCAGTTTCTTCAAGATGGATTCCAGAAAGGGCTAAAGCCCAATACCCTAAGGTCACATATGACCGCTATTAATTCCATGACTGAAAATAAATACCTCCATCGTGAGATTTTTTTTAAGCGGTCAGAAGACTTAATCCTACGCATAGGGATCCGTTTCTGGTCTGGGATATTTCCTTGGTTCTGAAAAGACTGACCCTTTCTCCATTTGAACCATTGGAAGAGGCTGACCTCAAGTGGCTCTCTTACAAAGCACTCTTTCTCACAGCGATCACTTCTGCAAAGAGACTGGGGGAACTCCAAGCCTTGTCGTCCAAGTTTCCATACTTGCGTTTCCTTCCGGATGGAATTCTGCTCCGCAGCATGCCATTTTTCATGCCCAAGGTCCCATCTTCAGGAAACAAAAACAGGGAAGCATTCCTTCCTGTATTCTGTCCGGAGCCTCTTGACGAACAACAGAGTCTCTGCCATACCTTGGATGTGAAGAGAGCATTAGAAATCTATCTCCAAAGAACAGGAGAATTCAGAAGCAGTGAAAACCTGTTTATTCTTTTCACTGGCCCAAGGAAAGGACTCTCTCCTTCCAAAGATACCCTTGCAACATGGATAAAGTCCACGATTCTGGAAGCTTATTCTCTTGAGGCTATACCTCCTCCTTTCCCCATCAGAGCGCACTCCACCAGAGCCACAACCACTTCCTGGGCAGAGATGGCACAAGTTCCGATAGAAGAGATTTGCAATGCGGCATCCTGGTCTTCATCTCTCACCTTCGTGAAACACTACCGTCTGGACATCAACGCTAGGAGCTCAGCCTTTGGCACTGGAGTGTTGTTGGCAGCTCTTTCTGAAACTCCCCCCCTTTGAGATCTATAAAAATCCCATTCTGTGCTGCCGGAGGACGAAACGGGAAAGGGAAAATTCTTACCGGGATTTTACTTTCCTTGAGTCCGGAGGCAGCACAAGTATACCCTCCCTAATAAATTCTTTTTTTTGGCATCCACTATTTGTCGGAGTCTATTCTTTTAAACACAGGGAGGCATTGTGGGAGTAGGCATTTTATAGGAGAGTTAATTCATTGATTAATTGTTAACTAATATGTTCTAGGTGGGCGGTCCTGGAAAAGGATGACGACGAAGTTAACCCATTCTGTGCTGCCTCCGGACTCAAGGAAAGTAAAATCCCGGTAAGAATTTTCCCTACACCATGCCGTACAATATACAGTATAGTTCATACACCATGCTGTACAATATACAGTATAGTACATACACCATGCCGTACAATTTACAGTATAGTTCATACACCATACTGTACAATATACAGTATAGTTCATACGCCATGCTGTACAATATACAGTATAGTACATACGCAGTGCCGTACAATATACAGTATAGTTCATACGCCATGCTGTACAATATACAGTATAGTAGATACACAGTGCCGTACAATATACAGTATAGTTCATACGCCGTGCCGTACAATATACAATATAGTTCATACGCCATGCTGTACAATATACAGTATAGTAGATACACAGTGCCGTACAATATACAGTATAGTTCATACGCCATGCCGTACAATATACAGTATAGTTCATACGCCATGCCGTACAATATACAGTATAGTTCATACACCATGCTGTACAATATACAGTATAGTTCATACGCCATGCAGTACTATATACAGTATAGTTCATACGCCATGCCGTACAATATACAGTATAGTTCATACACCATGCTGTACAATATACAGTATAGTACATACACAGTGCCGTACAATATACAGTATAGTTCATACACCATGCCATACAATATACAGTATAGTTCATACACTGTACCGTACAATATACAGTATAGTTCATACACCATGCCGTACAATATACAGTATAGTTCATACACCATGCAGTACTATATACAGTATAGTACATACACAGTGCCGTACAATATACAGTATAGTTCATACACCATGCCATACAATATACAGTATAGTACATACGCCATGCCGTACAATATACAGTATAGTTCATACGCCATGCCGTAAAATATACAGTATAGTACATACACAGTGCCGTACAATATACAGTATAGTACATACACCATGCCGTACAATATACAGTATAGTACATACACAGTGCCGTACAATATAGAGTATAGTATATACACAGTGCCGTACAATATACAGTATAGTACATACACCATGCCGTACAATATACAGTATAGTTCATACACCATGCTGTACAATATACAGTATAGTACATACACAGTCCCGTACAATATACAGAATAGTACATACACAGTGCCGTACAATATACAGTATAGTACATACACCATGCCGTACAATATACAGTATAGTTCATACACCATGCTGTACAATATACAGTATAGTACATACACAGTCCCGTACAATATACAGTATAGTACATACACCATGCCGTACAATATACAGTATAGTATATACACAGTGCCGTACAATATACAGTATAGTTCATACGCCATGCCGTACAATATACAGTATAGTTCATACACCATACTGCACAATATACAGTATAGTACATACACAGTCCCGTACAATATACAGTATAGTACATACACAGTGCCGTACAATATACAGTATAGTTCATACGCCATGCCATACAATATACAGTATAGTTCATACACCATGCTGTACAATATACAGTATAGTACATACACAGTGCCGTACAATATACAGTATAGTTCATACGCCATGCCGTACAATATACAGTATAGTTCATACACCATGCTGTACAATATACAGTATAGTACATACACAGTGCCGTACAATATACAGTATAGTACATACACAGTGCCGTACAATATACAGTATAGTTCATACATCGTGCCGTACAATATACAGTATAGTTCATACGCCATGCCGTACAATATACAGTATAGTTCATACACCATGCCGTACAATATACAGTATAGTACATACGCAGTGCCGTACAATATACAGTATAGTTCATACGCCATGCCGTACAATATACAGTATAGTTCATACACCATGCTGTACAATATACAGTATAGTTCATACGCCATGCTGTGCAATATACAGTATAGTACATACACAGTGCCGTACAATATACAGTATAGTTCATCCGCCATGCCGTACATTATACAGTATAGTTCATACGCCATGCCGTACAATATACAGTATAGTTCATACACCATGCTGTACAATATACAGTATAGTTCATACACTGTACCGTACAATATACAGTATAGTTCATACACCATGCAGTACTATATACAGTATAGTACATACACAGTGCCGTACAATATACAGTATAGTTCATACACCATGCCGTACAATATACAGTATAGTTCATACACTGTGCCGTACAATATACAGTATAGTACATACACAGTGCCGTACAATATACAGTATAGTTCATACGCCATGCCGTACAATATACAGTATAGTTCATACACCATGCTGTACAATATACAGTATAGTTCATACACCATGCTGTACAATATACAGTATAGTTCATACGCCATGCTGTGCAATATACAGTATAGTACATACACAGTGCCGTACAGTATACAGTATAGTTCATACGCCATGCCGTACATTATACAGTATAGTTCATACGCCATGCCGTACAATATACAGTATAGTTCATACACCATGCCGTACAATATACAGTATAGTTCATACACCATGCAGTACTATATACAGTATAGTACATACACAGTGCCGTACAATATACAGTATAGTTCATACACCATTCCGTACAATATACAGTATAGTTCATACACTGTGCCGTACAATATACAGTATAGTACATACACAGTGCCGTACAATATACAGTATAGTTCATACACCATGCTGTACAATATACAGTATAGTTCATACACCATGCCGTGCAATATACAGTATAGTACATACACAGTGCCGTACAATATACAGTATAGTTCATACACCATGCCGTGCAATATACAGTATAGTACATACACCATGCCGTGCAATATACAGTATAGTACATACACCATGCTGTACAATATACAGTATAGTACATACACAGTGCCTTACAATATACAGTATAATCCCTGCACCATGCCGTACAATATACAGTATAGTTCATACGCCATGCAGTACAATATACAGTATAGTGCATACACAGTGCCGTACAATATACAGTATAGTTCATACACCATGCAGTACTATATACAGTATAGTACATACACAGTGCCGTACAATATACAGTATAGTTCATACACCATGCCATACAATATACAGTATAGTACATACGCCATGCCGTACAATATACAGTATAGTTCATACGCCATGCCGTAAAATATACAGTATAGTACATACACAGTGCCGTACAATATACAGTATAGTACATACACCATGCCGTACAATATACAGTATAGTACATACACAGTGCCGTACAATATAGAGTATAGTATATACACAGTGCCGTACAATATACAGTATAGTACATACACCATGCCGTACAATATACAGTATAGTTCATACACCATGCTGTACAATATACAGTATAGTACATACACAGTCCCGTACAATATACAGAATAGTACATACACAGTGCCGTACAATATACAGTATAGTACATACACCATGCCGTACAATATACAGTATAGTTCATACACCATGCTGTACAATATACAGTATAGTACATACACAGTCCCGTACAATATACAGTATAGTACATACACCATGCCGTACAATATACAGTATAGTATATACACAGTGCCGTACAATATACAGTATAGTTCATACGCCATTCCGTACAATATACAGTATAGTTCATACACTGTGCCGTACAATATACAGTATAGTACATACACAGTGCCGTACAATATACAGTATAGTTCATACACCATGCTGTACAATATACAGTATAGTTCATACACCATGCCGTGCAATATACAGTATAGTACATACACAGTGCCGTACAATATACAGTATAGTTCATACACCATGCCGTGCAATATACAGTATAGTACATACACCATGCCGTGCAATATACAGTATAGTACATACACCATGCTGTACAATATACAGTATAGTACATACACAGTGCCTTACAATATACAGTATAATCCCTGCACCATGCCGTACAATATACAGTATAGTTCATACGCCATGCAGTACAATATACAGTATAGTGCATACACAGTGCCGTACAATATACAGTATAGTTCATACACCATGCCGTGCAATATACAGTATAGTACATACACCATGCCGTGCAATATACAGTATAGTACATACACAGTGCCATACAATATACAGTATAGTTCATACGCCATGCCGTACAATATACAGTATAGTTCATTTGCCATGCCGTAAGATATAAAGTATAGCTTATACGCCATGCCGTACAATATACAGTATAGTTCATACGCCATGCCGTGCAATATACAGTATAGTTCATACGCCATGCCGTACAATATACAGTATAGTTCATACGCCTTGCTGTACAATATACAGTATAGTACATACACCATGCCGTACAATATACAGTATAGTACATACACCATGCCGTACAATATACAGTATAGTTCATACGTCATGCTGTACAATATACAGTATAGAACATACACCATGCCGTACAATATACAGTATAGTACATACACAGTGCCGTACAATATACAGTATAGTTCATACACAGTGCCGTACAATATACAGTATAATCCCTGCACCATGCCGTACAATATACAGTATAGTTCATACGCCATGCAGTACAATATACAGTATAGTTCATACACCATGCCGTGCAATATACAGTATAGTGCATACACAGTGCCGTACAATATACAGTATAGTTCATACACCGCGCCGTGCAATATACAGTATAGTACATACACAGTGCCGTACAATATACAGTATAGTACATACACAGTGCCGTACAATATACAGTATAGTTCATACACAGTGCCGTACAATATACAGTATAGTACATACACAGTGCCGTACAATATACAGTATAGTTCATACACAGTGCCGTACAATATACAGTATAGTTCATACGCCATGCAGTACAATATACAGTATAGTGCATACACAGTGCCGTACAATATACAGTATAGTTCATACACCATGCCGTGCAATATACAGTATAGTACATACACCATGCCGTGCAATATACAGTATAGTACATACACAGTGCCGTACAATATACAGTATAGTTCATACGCCATGCCGTACAATATACAGTATAGTACATACACAGTGCCGTACAATATACAGTATAGTTCATACACAGTGCCGTACAATATACAGTATAGTTCATACACAGTGCCGTACAATATACAGTATAATCCCTGCACCATGCCGTACAATATACAGTATAGTTCATACGCCATGCAGTACAATATACAGTATAGTGCATACACAGTGCCGTACAATATACAGTATAGTTCATACACCATGCCGTGCAATATACAGTATAGTACATACACCATGCCGTGCAATATACAGTATAGTACATACACAGTGCCGTACAATATACAGTATAGTGCATACACAGTGCCGTACAATATACAGTATAGTTCATACACCGCGCCGTGCAATATACAGTATAGTTCATACACCATGCCGTGCAATATACAGTATAGTACATACACAGTGCCGTACAATATACAGTATAGTTCAGTGAAAGAACAAATGGAATCCAGCTCCTCATAAAAAATATGCTTTAATCGACTTCCATAAAATCCGACATCAAATAGGACAATTTGCTGTGACGCGTTTCGGGCTGTTACATCTTAGCCCTTCATCAAGACAAACAAACAGACTTAAAAACCTACATTTTATGCACTGGCATGAAAACGCCCACTTGATTGAATAATCCCCACCACCAGGGACCGGCACCTGACGGTAAGTAGGATCTAACAGAAGGGCAATTCAGCCAAGTGGTATCGCCTTTGCGGACTATCGCAAAATGTAAAGTGGCTGCTGATACATTGCGCGTTGAAACATGCGGGACATCACTCAAATGTTTTCGGATTCTAACCTCAAGCTGATTGGTAGTACATCCCATATATTGCAATGCGCAAATTCGACAGGTGATGACATACACAACATACTCTGTATCGCACTTCATGTCTGCTACCATTAGCTGTAGAGACAATACTTTTGCTTATTGACACATGGGAACAGCAGATATACTTTTTACTTCCACATTTAAAGTTGCCCTTCGTATTCAACCAAACTGGTTCGCAAGTGATATTCTCCGAAAATAAACTGGGACTCGCTTTTTGTCCAATGGTCGGTGCTTTTTTCGCTATACACTTGATACCCGCTTCTGCAACATCTCCCCAGCCCTCATCATAACCTATGACGGGGAAATGTTTACGGAAGATGCTGCCGATGAGGGGATACTCATCGCTGTAGTTCAGACCTCGTGCACAAATTCGATTACGTTTTCTTTTCTTATATTTTCTTTTATGGATTTGTATTCCTGTCCACTATTTTCGCATACTCCCTCGCTGTGCGAATATTTCCCATAGAGTATCCCCTAGTCTGTAACCTTACTGAGATGTCAGAGGCCTCCTTTGAAAACAAATCAAGGGTAGAGCAATTGCGCCGAGCCCTCAGCATTTCCCCTCTCGGAATGTTTTTGGCTACATGAGGGGGTGGCAGGTTGATGCATGGAGCAGAGTATCCCCGCAGTTATTTTTCGATGTGTGCAGGTATAAACCCTATTGTCTTCTGGATATCCCCGCCATGAGAGATCCAAAAATACAATGGAAGAAAAATCACTGACCACTGACCATAGAAAGTTTAATGGAGGGGGCACAATTATTTAAGTACTCCACAAATGACATCAAATCCTCGGCATCACCCCGCCATACCCGCAGCATATCATCGATGAAAGGCCCATACCATTTCATGGATGTGGAATATGGGTTACTGTCCGAAAAATAAAAAACTATTCTCCCACCACGCCATAAACACGTTGGCCACAGAAGGAGAGAATTTTGCACCCATTGAAACTCTGGATAACTGTACCGGTACGTCATGGGTTTAAAACTACATTGCGGCGCGGCGTGGGTTAATCGGAACAGGATGTCCGCTGAAATCATTCAGCAGGCATCCTGTCACAACGCCGGGGGGGAGGTCATGTGACCCCCCCCCCCCCGTATCGGCAATCGCAGCAAACCGCAGGTCAATTCGGACCTGCCGTTTGATGCGTTTCCGGTCCATTCGGGTCTCCGGTGACCCGATGAACTGGAAAAGGATGGTGTTCGGTGGTGTGATTACACACCACCAATCGCAGTCCGAGCATTTGGAGGCGGCGTTGCTGGCCGTGGTGCTGATTGGTGCTGTCCTTGGTGCTGGAGAGAGGCGGGAGATTCAAACTCGTGGTGCTCCTCTCTCCCCCCCTCTTCCTGCTGCTGCACCTGCACCGTCCAGCACCGTCCTCACCAGCTCCTGCGATCCCCCCGTCGGCACCCATCACCCTCCTGCACCCATCACCCTCCAGGTAGGTTAGGGTCAGTGAGGGAGAGGCATCATTAGGCAGGGATAGAAGGAAAAAAAAAAACTTTAACTGATTTATTGTTTTTGGTGGTCTCTGGTGGTTGGGGTCCACAGCACTTAGCTGTGAGACCCTAGACCCACCCAGGGGTGCTGCCACTCCCCCCCAGCCCCCCCCGCTGACTGTGGCCGGCACTCTTAGCGTCCGGCCACTGTTAGCGCATCGCCCGCCCCACCGCTGATCAGCAAGTTCGAACTTTTTTTTTTCTAACACAGACTTGTCTATTTTATTTTTTTTACTTTTTTAGAACCCCCGTGCCCCCACACACACGCACATACAATAAAGTTTTACATGCACGCACATACAGATATATCATCGCTAGCGCTCCCTTCAGAATCGCAGCAGCGCAAAGCGATTTCCAATCCAATTAGCAAACCCGAATTGCGTAAATAGCCATTGAGAAAATTCAGGGTGCAATGTTGGTTTGTGAACACCAGATGGCACATGGAACTACAGTCAGTTAGTTAGTTCCCGTGCGCTATACAGTAAATATCAAAGTTTTGCTGTGGAGATAGGAGTACTGTAGGTGGCAAGGCTTATTCCATTACAGAAGTCCCGCATAAAGTACTGTAAACTGATCGACAGTCCAAATTTGCCCAATTTTCAGGATTAATTTATGAATAATTAAAGCAACCAGAAGCGCTGAATGGAACCGTACAAAGGGGAGTACAGCTGTCACATCTCATGGACATTTGGATGCGCTGCAAACATCAGAGCAATGGGAGCGCACAGCATCTCTGTACACACTAGCAGTGAAAGGGTCTCCAGCAGGAGAGCTGGCAGAACCATGACCTGTGACCACAAGCCTCACACACTGCATATCATAAGGAGGACTAATGACAGCATATCCTAAGGCTGGCAGACACACGCTACACACGGGGAAAGTCGGTGCAGCGCTGGTAGATCACCGCAAACACAATCCTCGTATTTTTATGAATAAAAATTAATAATTTGATTTTTAATTATGAATAATTAAAAAAACAGAGGCGCTGAACTTAATATCCAATAGGATCTGCATGCTGCCTTGGCCTTTTCTTACACATATACAGTACAGACCAAAAGTTTGGACACACCTTCTCAGTTTTCTTTATTTTCATGACTATGAAAATTGTAGATTCACACTGAAGGCATCAAAACTATGAATTAACACATGTGGAATTATATACATAACAAAAAAGTGTGAAACAACTGAAAATATGTCATATTCTAGGTTCTTCAAAGTAGCCACCTTTTGCTTTGATTACTGCTTTGCACACTCTTGGCATTCTCTTGTTGAGCTTCAAGATGTAGTCACCTGAAATGGTTTTCACTTCACAGGTGTACCCTGTCAGGTTTAATAAGTGGGATTTCTTGCCTTATAAATGGGGTTGGGACCATCAGTTGCGTTGTGGAGAAGTCAGGTGGATACACAGCTGATAGTCCTACTGAATAGACTGTTAGAATTTGTATTATGGCAAGAAAAAAGCAGCTAAGTAAAGAAAAACGAGTGGCCATCATTACTTTAAGAAATGAAGGTCAGTCAGTCAGTCAGCCGAAAAATTGGGAAAACTTTGAAAGTGTCCCCAAGTGCAGTCACAAAAACCATGAAGCGCTACAAAGAAACTGGCTCACATGCGGACCGCCCCAGGACAGGAAGACGAAGAGTCACCTCTGCTGCGGAGGATAAGTTCATCCGAGTCACCAGCCTCAGAAATCGCAGGTTAACAGCAGCTCAGATTAGAGACCAGGTCAATGCCACACAGAGTTCTAGCAGCAGACACATCTCTAGAACAACTGTTAAGAGGAGACTGTGTGAATCAGGCCTTCATGGTAGAATATCTGCTAGGAAACCACTGCTAAGGACAGGCAACAAGCAGAAGAGACTTGTTTGGGCTAAAGAACACAAGGAATGGACATTAGACCAGTGGAAATCTGTGCTTTGGTCTGATGAGTCCAAATTTGAGATCTTTGGTTCCAACCACCGTGTCTTTGTGCGACGCAGAAAAGGTGAACGGATGGACTCTACATGTCTGGTTCCCACCGTGAAGCATGGAGGAGGAGGTGTGATGGTGTGGGGGTGCTTTGCTGGTGACACTGTTGGGGATTTATTCAAAATTGAAGGCATTCTGAACCAGCATGGCTACCACAGCATCTTGCAGCGGCATGCTATTCCATCCGGTTTGCGTTTAGTTGGACCATCATTTATTTTTCAACAGGACAATGACCCCAAACACACCTCCAGGCTGTGTAAGGGCTATTTGACCATGAAGGAGAGTGATGGGGTGCTGCGCCAGATGACCTGGCCTCCACAGTCACCGGACCTGAACCCAATCGAGATGGTTTGGGGTGAGCTGGACCGCAGAGTGAAGGCAAAAGGGCCAAGTGCTAAGCATCTCTGGGAACACCTTCACGACTGTTGGAAGACCATTTCAGGTGACTACCTCTTGAAGCTCATCAAGAGAATGCCAAGAGTGTGCAAAGCAGTAATCAAAGCAAAAGGTGGCTACTTTGAAGAACCTAGAATATGACATATTTTCAGTTGTTTCACACTTTTTTGCTATGTATATAATTCCACATGTGTTAATTCATAGTTTTGATGCCTTCAGTGTGAATCTACAATTTTCATAGTCATGAAAATAAAGAAAACTCTTTGAATGAGAAGGTGTGTCCAAACTTTGGGTCTGTACTGTATATATTCTCTATTCTCCTATTCTATGCTGCTACAATTATATTAGAATATGGAAGTGAACTGAACTTGTCTTATTCCCCTCTGTGAATTGGAACACTATCTAACTCTGCTACATAAACTATGATATTTATGGGATATTAATTTATTTGTTTGTGTATGCTCCTGGATCTATCACTATTTTAAATTTATTGCTATTTTTTATTGCTGGTCATTATTTTAGCTATTTTCCTGATTTTAGTTGATAAACACGTACCCCACTTGTAAGGCCCCTTTCACACGGGCGAGATTTCCGCGCAGCTGCAATGCGTGAGTTGAACGCATTGCACCTGCACTGAATCCGGACCCATTCATTTCTATAGGTCTGTGCACATGAGCGGTGATTTTCACGCATCACTTGTGCGTTGTGTGAAAATCGCAGCATGCTCTATTTTGTGCGTTGTTCAAGCAACGCAGGCCCCATAGAAGTGAATGGGGTTGCGTGAAAATCGCAAGCATCCGCAAGCAAGTGATGTCTTTGCAAACATTGGAGCTATTTGTTGTCCTTGTACCACCTACATTATTTATCATTGTCATACAGTACACCTGACTAATACTGTCAGTAGTGCTCCAAATTTTCTTTTCATGCATTGTGGTTTGCTTGCATACCTATTATGTCTTTTATGTAAATTTACAATCATATTGAAGAAACTTTCGGTATTTAGTATTTTCTCTTTTTTATCAGCCTGATGAAGGGCATCTCATTCTGGCCGAAACGTTGTTTCTAATGTACCACTATGACCAGCTAAAATGAAATTAAGCATCATAATCGTTTGGAGTACTGTCTAAATTGATATGACCATGGAGCCTCCGCCAATCTGATGCAACAGTCATTAGCGTGGGTAGCCTTTATGCTCAAGTTATTTGGGTTGCGGGATGTCACTAAACATTTTATTGTCCTACAGATTGCCAGGGGCTGGCATAAGGACTGACCTGCTTATGATCATCGGACAGTTTCCTTCCCCCTTTCTGCTAGGCTTTTTGTTCTTTTGCATATGTACAGATATTTCTGAAGTACAGGTCCTTCTCAAAAAATTAGCATATTGTGATAAAGCTCATTATTTTCTGTAATGTACTGATAAACATTAGACTTTCATATATTTTAGATTCATTACACACAACGGAAGTAGTTCAAGCCTTTTATTGTTTTAATATTGATGATTTTGGCATACAGCTCATGAAAACCCAAAATTCCTATCTCAAAAAATTAGCATATTTCATCCGACCAATAAAAGAAAAGTGTTTTTAATACAAAATGTCAACCTTCAAATAATTATGTTCAGTTATGCACTCAATACTTGGTCGGGAATCCTTTTGCAGAAATGACTGCTTCAATGCGGCGTGGCATGGAGGCAATCAGCCTGTGGCACTGCTGAGGTGTTATGGAGGCCCAGGAGGCTTCAATGCGGCGTGGCATGGAGGCAATCAGCCTGTGGCACTGCTGAGGTGTTATGGAGGCCCAGGAGGCTTCAATGCGGCGTGGCATGGAGGCAATCAGCCTGTGGCACTGCTGAGGTGTTATGGAGGCCCAGGAGGCTTCGATGCGGCGTGGCATGGAGGCAATCAGCCTGTGGCCCTGCTGAGGTGTTATGGAGGCCCAGGATGCTTCCATAGCGGCCTTAAGCTCATCCAGAGTGTTGGGTCTTGCGTCTCTCAACTTTCTCTTCCCAATATCCCACAGATTCTCTATGGGGTTCAGGTCAGGAGAGTTGGCAGGCCAATTGAGCACAGTAATACCATGGTCAGTAAACCATTTACCAGTGGTGTTGGCACTGTGAGCAGGTGCCAGGTCGTGCTGCAAAATGTAATCTTCATCTCCATAAAGCTTTTCAGCAGATGGAAGCATGAAGTGCTCCAAAATCTCCTGATAGCTAGCTGCATTGACCCTGCCCTTGATAAAACACAGTGGACCAACACCAGCAGCTGACATGGCACCCCAGACCATCACTGACTTTGGGTACTTGACACTGGACTTCAGGCATTTTGGCATTTCCCTCTCCCCAGTCTTCCTCCAGACTCTGGCACCTTGATTTCCGAATGACATGCAACAGTCCAGTGCTGCTTCTCTGTAGCCCAGGTCAGGCGCTTCTGCCGCTGTTTCTGGGGAATGCGGCACCTGTAGCCCATTTCCTGCACACGCCTGTACACGGTGGCTCTGGATGTTTCTACTCCAGACTCAGTCCACTGCTTCCGCAGGTCCCCCAAGGTCTGGAATCGGTCCTTCTCCACAATCTTCCTCAGGGTCCGGTCACCTCTTCTCGTTGTGCAGCGTTTTCTGCCACACTTTTTCCTTCCCACAGACTTCCCACTGAGGTGCCTTGATACAGCACTCTGGGAACAGCCTATTCCTTCAGAAATTTCTTTCTGTGTCTTACCCTCTTGCTTGAGGGGTCAATGATGGCCTTCTGGACAGCAGTCAGGTCGGCAGTCTTACCCATGATTGCGGTTTGGAGTAATGAACCAGGCTGGGAGTTTTTAAAAGCCTCAGGAATATTTTGCAGGTGTTTAGAGTTAATTAGTTGATTCAGATGATTAGGTTAATAGCTCGTTTAGAGAACCTTTTCATGATATGCTAATTTTTTTAGATAGGAATTTTGGGTTTTCATGAGCTGTATGCCAAAATCATCAATATTAAAACAATAAAAGGCTTGAACTACTTCAGTTGTGTGTAATGAATCTAAAATATATGAAAGTCTAATGTTTATCAGTACATTACAGAAAATAATGAACTTTATCACAATATGCAAATTTTTTTAGAAGGACCTGTATATCTCTTCAGGGCCGCTTTTGGTTTAGCATTTTTTAGAGCGTCAAGCTAGTTCCTACAAATTTTGAGGTTCATATGGGTTCCTCAGTTAAAGTTCATATTTCCAAATCAAAAACTGATCAGCTTCTCAATCGGTTCCTTAGGCATTGGGCCAGATTTATCATGACTCTGACAGCTCACTCCACTTTCACAAATGGCTAAAGTCAGATTTATGATTGGCCCTTTAAGACTGTAATAAATGTGGTTTGACGGTAGCAGTTTATCCGTCAGTAAGCAGCTTTACAAAAGTCGCACATCTTAACGAAAAAGTCACACGTTTTTATGAAAAAGTCGCATGTTCTATTAAAAAGTCTCATAAGATAAGCATGGTCCTCACTGGGGTGAAATTGCGCATTTTTTTGTGACTTTCTAGCGACTTTTTAAATAGTCCCAATAGTAAATCTGTCTACAGATTCATTTACATAGGAAAACACGCCCACTTTCAGAAAACTGGCGAGCATAGTGCAGAGCAGAAAAAAGTCGCAAATTTGTGCGCATTTTTAGTGTTTGCGCATCTTTTTTGCGACTTTTTCACTCCATTATTCTAACTTGAGCTAATGATAAATCTGGCCCAATGACTATTGACCGATCAAGGCCATAAGTGCAGGTGGTTTGCCGCATTTAACTTATGCATCTACTTTGCCCCTTAAGCGCATCCAATTTAAAGCAGTTTTCCAGGCAAGGTTGAATAAGCTTAGTTTAAATTCTGCAGAATCTAGAACTCATTCCTTTCGAGTTGCAGCTTACAGATACAACATCGCTAGTGCTCCCACTGGAATCGCGTGAGCGCATAGCGATATCGAATTTAAATCGTAAACCCAAAGCGTCTAAATAGACCATTGAGAAAATTCAGGGTGCAATGTTGGTTTGTGAACACCAGATGGCACATGGAACTGCAGTCAGCATTAGTATACAGCCCTTATGAGACGTGATTCATGTGTAATTGCCTATTTGTCGCATAACATAAACTATCCAACATAAAGAGGAAATGATAAATCAGTAATGAGAATCGTTACTGATTTATACTTTTACTCTTTATGTAAAATTATAGCACCATCTGGTGTTCACAAACCAACATTGCACCCTGAATTTTCTCAATGGTCTATTTAGGGCCCGATGGTCAATCCTGCACTTGCTCCCCTGTATATATGCACGACTGCATGTGGGTTGAGCACCTCCTGCTAATGCCACCCTGTCTTCTTTGGTTTGTATATATAGATTCCTGGAGGTGTATAAACTCCAATTTAAATGTGCCTGTTTTCCATCTACAGGCCACATTTAGGTGCACCTGTGAGGCCTGGGCCATATCAGTCAGTCTTGAGTGGGACTCGCAGACTCCCCCCTCCTCCCATTGCAAGCATGGCTACATGCTGGAGGTAACTGGTGAGCTGTTTGTGAGTCGGCCTCATGCTCCTGTAATTTGCCCACTGGCTCCTGGTATTGCCCATACGGCTCAGGTAGGAGAGTGTTAGGTCCCGGGCTACTTGAGAAACCTTGGCGTGGTGCCCGGGCTTAGACATGTTCTACACCGTAGGACATGTTGACTAATCTCTCAATTTTAAAATCAGTTTGAGGGTTTAGTGAGACTGCAGAGTGCACCTGTCCTTTCTATTGTTTTGTTATATTGTTATATTGATTATGACATCCGCACTTGTTACCTTGTGTAAGATGTCTATTGTGGTACTTGTGGTTCGCCGCGGGCATCCTCCACTGTATGCATTTTGCTGGGGATCGCCATTAGCAACGGGCCACAAGTGCAGGATTTGCTCCCCTGTATATATGCACGACTGCATGTGGGTTTGAGCACCTCCTGCTAATGCCACCCTGTCTTTTTAGTTTGTATCCACATGCCTTTAAAAGGCCAAATCTGTGCAAGGATGTGGATTCATTGTCATTTTCTGTCAGGTTGTCACACGTGATGGCAAAGGCAAAAACACTCTCCCTTTTTGAACGTGGTCGGGTTGTTGAACTGCATAAGCAGGGTCTCTCACAGCGCGCCATCGCTGCTGAGGCGGGGCGCAGTAAGACAGTCATTTGGAATTTCTTAAATTCCTAAATGATCCTGAGAGTTATGGAACAAAAAAGTCAAATGGAAGACCCAAAAAAATGTCACCAGCACTGAGCCGGAGGATCCAATTGGCTGTCCGTCAAGACACTGGACGATCCTCAACCCAAATTAAGGCCCCTTACTGGTGCTGACTGCAGCCCCATAACCATCAGACGGCATCTGAGACTGAAGGGCTTCAAAAACTAAAAAAGTCTTCAAAGACCTCGTCTCCTTGAACGCCACAGAACTGCTCGTTTGGACTTTGCAAGAGAACACCAAACATGGGACATTCAAAGGTGGAAGAAAGTTTTATTCTCTGATGAGAAAAAATGTAACCAGATGGTCCTGATGGTTTCCAACGTTACTGGCATGACAAGCAGATCCCACCTGAGATGTTTTCTACGTGCCACAGTGGAGGGGACGCCATAATGGTCTGGGGTGCTTTTTCCTTCAGTGGGACAATGGAGCTTCAGGTAGTGCAGGGCGTCAAATGGCCGCTGGCTATGTACAGATGTTGCAGAGAGCATTCCTCAAGGGAGGCCGTACTGGGCCACCAATTAAGGGGAGGCCGACATGACAGGGTTTTGGCTGCAGAAGGGTAGGTGGTGCGTTGAGGGTTAACAGTTTTAAAAGTTAGAGTAGTGAAGGAATGAGCTGGGAGGAGTTAGGTTTAGGCGGGAGAAAAGTTTATATAAGGTCAGGTCAGAGGCAGGTCAGTACCTGCAATTTCTAGTGAACTTTCGAGCACATCATGGAGCCTGTGGAGGAGCTGATCCAGCGTCTGCGTGCGGCTGCAGAGGAACATGGACCTGGATGGCTGCAAGAACAGGTGTCCGAAGTGTTGCAGGGGGCGGCGGTGAGTAACACTAGCTCACCGCCACAAGCTAGACGGCCGCGGCGGGTACGGCCGCCGGCGCGCCTGAGCCCTGACATGGCCCCCAGGTCCAGACGCAGAGTGCGGAGCCCCGCCGGGGACCCTCCGCGCCGGGGGGCTGCAGCAGTGCCCAATACCAGGCCCTCCCGGCGCGGGAGGAATCCTGGTGCACGGCGGGGCCTTTCTCTGGGCGGGCGGAATCCTCCCCTGTCTCCGGCTATCAGGGATTCAGGACCAGGAACGGCGGCTCCTCTCACCCGTGGGGAGGCCGCTCGGCGCCACAGTGGGACCCGATCTGCCGCGGCTGGGCGCACGGATTCTGGGGACGCGCACAGGCCGCAGGAATCAACGCCGAGGAGAGATGCCGCCGCCGCGTGCGCATCCAGCATGGACCACGCTGGGATGCTGCTGCAGCCCGGATCCTCGCCGCAGGATGGAAGAGGTGAAGAGAGGCCAGAAGTCAGGAGCGTCATTCTGGATCCAGGATCTTCAGCTGCGGGGTCCACAGCCCCCCGGCAGCTAGGTGAGGCCACGGGGAGCGAGCATGACCTTTTTAGATTAGGCCCCAGGGCAGTGGGGGGCCCACAGGGGGATTTAGGTAGGGATTTAGGACAGCTTTTTTACAACCTGGCGGGTTGGGTGTCCGGTTTTGGGGCGTCTGGGGTCTCACCAGTCACAGCATGGGGGGCAGGACCTGTTGGCAGTGGGGTGTCTGGGGGTAGGCTGCATGGGGGGGATGCTGGGGGGAGCAGTGACCTGCCTGGGATTGTGTCGGTGGGTGCCGGGGCGGCGGTTGGGGGTAATAGTGAGGCTGGGGGACTTAGCGCCGGTTCAAGCATGGAGGTTGGGAGGTCTGGCGAGGCAGTTTCAGTCTCGGTACAGGCGGGAGGCGAGGATGATAGGCTTAAGGTTGATGATTCTGCACGTGGCGAAGTATACAGACGTGGACAAAATTGTTGGTACCCTTTGGTCAATGAAAGAAAAAGTCACAATGGTCACAGAAATAACTTTAATCTGACAAAAGTAATAATAAATTAAAATTCTATAAATGTTAACCAATGAAAGTCAGACATTGTTTTTCAACCATGCTTCAACAGAATTATGTAAAAAAATAAACTCATGAAACAGGCATGGACAAAAATGATGGTACCCCTAACTTAATATTTTGTTGCGCAACCTTTTGAGGCAATCACTGCAATCAAACGCTTCCTGTAACTGTCAATGAGACATCTGCACCTCTCAGCAGGTATTTTGGCCCACTCCTCATGAGCAAACTGCTCCAGTTGTGTCCGGTTTGAAGGGTGCCTTTTCCAGACTGCATGTTTCAGCTCCTTCCAAAGATGCTCAATAGGATTGAGGTCAGGGCTCATAGAAGGCCACTTTAGAATAGTCCAATTTTTTCCTCTTAGCCATTCTTGGGTGTTTTTAGCGGTGTGTTTTGGGTCATTGTCCTGTTGCAAGACCCATGACCTGCGACTGAGACCAAGCTTTCTGACACTGGCTAGTACATTTCTCTCTAGAATTCCTTGATAGTCTTGAGATTTCATTGTACCCTGCACAGATTCAAGACACCCTGTGCCAGACGCAGCAAAGCAGCCCCAGAACATAACAGAGCCTCCTCCATGTTTCACAGTAGGGACAGTGTTCTTTTCTTGATATGCTTCATTTTTTCGTCTGTGAACATACAGCTGATGTGCCTTGGCAAAAACTTCGATTTTTGTCTCATCTGTCCACAGGACATTCTCCCAGAAGCTTTGTGGCTTGTCAACATGTAGTTTGGCATATTCCAGTCTTGCTTTTTTATGATTCGTTTTCAACAATGGTGTCCTCCTTGGTCGTCTCCCATGTAGTCCACTTTGGCTCAAACAACGACGGATGGTGCGATCTGACACTGATGTTCCTTGAGCATGAAGTTCACCTTGAATCTCTTTAGAAGTCTTTCTAGGCTCTTTTGTTACCATTCGGATTATCCGTCTCTTAGATTTGTCATCAATTTTCCTCCTGCGGCCACGTCCAGGGAGGTTGGCTACAGTCCCATGGATCTTAAACTTATGAATAATATGTGCAACTGTACTCACAGGAACATCTAGTTGCTTGGAGATGGTCTTATAGCCTTTACCTTTAACATGCTTGTCTATAATTTTCTTTCTGATCTCTTGAGACAGCTCTTTCCTTTGCTTCCTCTGGTCCATGTCGAGTGTGGTACACACCATATCACCAAACAACACAGTGATTACCTGGAGCCATATATATAGGCCCAATGGCTGATTACAAGGTTGTAGACACCTGTGATGCTAATTAGTGGACACACCTTGAATTAACATGTCCCTTTGGTCACATTATGTTCTGTGTTTTCTAGGGGTACCATCATTTTTGTCCATGCCTGTTTCATGAGTTTATTTTTTTACATAATTCTGTTGAAGCATGGTTGAAAAACAATGTCTGACTTTCATTGGTTAACATTTATAGAATTTTAATTTATTATTACTTTTGTCAGATTAAAGTTATTTCTGTGACCATTGTGACTTTTTCTTTCATTGACCAAAGGGTACCAACAATTTTGTCCACGTCTGTATGTCTGTTTTGAAGGGCCTTTAGGGGCCCATTTGAAACAAGACGTGCGTGAACGTATCTGGAAGGGGGAGTATGTGGAAATTTTTTCCCTGCTCCCCCTGGAGCGTTTTAATTTGGAAAGGGGAAAGCGGGATGAGGGCAAAAAAGAGGAAGAGGAAAAACGTAGGTTCCGCTTAATCCCACGTACTTTTTCAAACTGGCTTCAGGCGTTCGCGATTTTGGCCAGCGTGATAGGGGAGAAAAAGCCGGAATGTTGTTCGGCTTTATTCTGCTATATGGACGCTATTGGGGAAGCGTGTCGGGTATACAGCGGATCTGGATGGCTGCGCTACGATGAGCAGTTCAGACAGAGGATGGCGGTGCGGAATAATATAAGGTGGGATCATAAGGATATTGGGCTATGGATGCGGGTAATGGCACCTGTGCGCCCGGCCCAGTCCTTTCGGGGGGAGGCAGGAGGGTCAGGACAGTCAGCTTTTACAGTTGCTTCCGCAAAGGGATTATGTTTCCTTTTTAACGAAGGGAACTGCAAATTTGGGGCAAAATGTCGTTTTAAGCATGAATGCTCCTCCTGCGGCGGTAACCATGGATTTAGCCGTTGTTTTAAGGCCAATAGGCAGAGGGGTGGAGATGCCGGTGGAAAAGGGCAGGACACCGGTGCAGGTAGCAAAGATGGCCCCTTTTCTAAGTAGATACCCGGATCAGGGTGTGGCGGAGTTTTTACGGGTGGTGTTTACGGATGGTTTTCATATTCCGTCGGCGCCGTTGCCAGCTGTTTCTGGGCGAAAAAAATTTACGGTCCGCTTTACAACATCCTGAAGTGGTTACGCGTAAACTGGAAAGGGAGGTGGCGTTGGGTCGTATGGACGGACCTTTTGTCGAACCCCCTTTTCCTGACTTGAGAGTATCGCCGTTAGGTTTAGTTCCCAAGAAAGAGCCAAACTCGTTCCGACTCATTCATCACCTATCCTACCCAAAAGGGGCGTCGGTCAATGACGGTATTGATCCGGACTTGTGTTCGGTGGTGTACACTTCATTTGACGCGGCGGTGGCCTGGGTCCGGCGGTTAGGGGCGGGGGCGTTATTGGCAAAGACGGACATTGAGGCGGCGTTTCGCCTCTTGCCCGTTCACCCAGATAGTTTGCACTTGTTGGGCTGTTTTTGGGGGGAAGGTTATTTTGTGGATAGGTGCCTACCGATGGGTTGTTCGGTGTCCTGTGCATATTTTGAGTCTTTTAGCTCTTTTTTGGAGTGGGTGGTAGTCGACATGTCAGGTTGTTCATCCATTATACATTATTTGGATGACTTCCTTTGTCTGGGCCCGGCGGGCTCCAGGGTTTGTTCTCTGTTACTAAATACGTTGAGGGCGGTTTTTCATTCCTTTGGGGTGCCACTAGCAGAGGAAAAAACGGTGGGCCCCACCACGGAATTGAGTTTTCTGGGTATAGTGATCAACACCGACAGGTTAGAATGTCGCCTGCCTGAGGATAAGTTAGTGGATTTGAGGTTGGCGGTAGACATGGCTAAGCGGTCCCCTAAAATTAGGTTAAAGGATTTGCAGTCGCTACTGGGAAAACTCAATTTTGCATGCAGAATCATACCCATGGGAAGAATATTTTGTCGTCGGTTGGCGGGGGCTACGGCTGGTGTAACGGCCCCGCATCATTTCATTCGTTTGGGCAGGGAGCTTAAAGGGGATTTGGCGGTATGGGCTGATTTTTTACAGCATTTTAATGGGAGGTCTTTGGTTCTGGGTGACGTGGTGGAAGACTTTGATTTTGACCTTTTTTCAGACGCGGCGGGTGGATCCGGTTTTGGGGTCTATTGTCATGGGCAGTGGTGCGCAGGTACATGGCCGGAGTGTTGGGTGGATCGGGGTTGGGTTAAAAACTTGGTGCTTTTGGAACTCTTCCCAATTGTGCTGGCAGTGGTGTTGTGGGGGGACCTTTTTAGGGACAGGAAACTGCGTTTTCACTGCGACAACTTGGGGGTTGTGGACATCATCAATGGCATGACGGCGTCCTCGCCGCCAGTGATTCGTTTGTTGCAGCACTTAGTGTTACTTTGCCTGAGATTGAATACCTGGATTGTTGCGGTGCATGTGCCCGGGGTTACTAACTGTATTGCGGATGCCCTTTCTCGTTCGCAGTGGGACCGGTTTCGGCAGCTGGCGCCGGACGCGGAGCTCGAGGGTCTGCGGTGTCCGGAATCCATGTGGGGGCTGCTGGAGGAGCCATAGGTCGGTTGCTGCAGGATTCTATGAGTGTCGGGACGTGGGTAGCATACGGCAAAGCGTGGCAGGAGTGGGTGTCGTGGTGCTCGGACCTGGGTATCGCTGCTAATGAGGGGGAGGTCCCGCTGTTACTGTTTTTAGGGCATGTTAAGGAGGCGGGCTGGTCGGTCGCGCGGCTTAATAAATGGTTGGCAGGTGTTGCATTTGGTTTCAAGCTACGTCAATGGCCGGATGTGACCAAGGCGTTCTTGGTACGTCAGGTGTTGAAAGGTTGGAGGCGCGGTGCGCGAACGGCTGATCGGCGGAGGCCGGTTTCTTTTCAACTCTTGTTGCGGATGGGGGGGCAGCTGGAGCAGGTTTGTCATTCGCCTTGGGAGGTAATGCTATTTCGGGTTGCCTTTTCTCTCGCCTTTTTTGGGGCGTTTCGGCTGGGGGAACTTGTGTGCAGAAGTGTGCAGGTCATTGGCGGGGGAATACTGAGGGAGGATGTCGTCCTGTCCCATGACCAGGTTGTGATTCGTATTCGCAAATCCAAAACTGATAGGGAAGGGAGGGGCAGTTACGTTCGGCTGTTTGCAGTACCAGGTTGTTCCATGTGCCCGGTCCGGTGTTTGAGGGAGTATGGTGTTGGGGGGATGTCCCCGGTTGGCCCACTGTTGACTCATGAGGATGGCTCGTATTTATCACGTTATCAGTTTGTGGCAGTGTTCAAACGCTGCATTCTCAAGTTGGGTATGGCAGCTGGTGACTTTACGGGTCACTCGTTTCGCATTGGGGCGGCGACTGAGGCAGCAATGGCGGGCCTGAGTGACGAGGTAATTAAGAGAATAGGTCGCTGGGAATCAGTGCGTTTTCGCTCCTATGTGCGTTTAGGTTGCATTTAATTTTGTATGTCTTGATTGACTTTGTTTTCTGGTTGTGTTTTGCAGGCTTCAATCCAGCGTTGGTTTGGGTGCTTGGCCACTCTTTCGTCTTTTGGGGTGCCCTTCGGGCGGATGTGCGCCCGGATGGTCGGCAACTGGGTCTCCATAGGGATGTAGCTGAAGTCCGTTGGCTTGGGGTAAGAGGCATGTTGTGGGGTGGAGTGATGAGAGAGGTTCACCGGTATGTGAGATTGACTAGGCCCCCGGATGTATTGGTTCTGCATGTGGGGGGAAACGATTTGGGCGCACGACCAGTCCGGGAGTTGATACGGGATATCAAATTCGATTTGCTTAGGCTTTGGTCCTTGTTCCCTGGCACTATCACGGTGTGGTCAGATATTGTACCGCGGAAGGTGTGGCGTGATGCGCGGTCGGTTGAGCGACTTAACAAGGCGAGGATCAAGGTCAACAGGCTGATAGGGAAATTTGTGGCCAGGAATGGGGCGGTGGCTGTTCGGCACATCGATTTGGAACGGGGTGAAGGAGCTTTTTGGAGGGCCGATGGCGTTCATCTGAACGCAGTCGGAATTGATCTTTGGTCTTTGGGGTTACAAGATGGTGTTGAGCGAGCACTGAGGGTGTGGAGGAACGCGCAAGCCTAAGGTTGGGGTCAGGTTGCGCGTCGTTGGCGGGGGGAGGTCCTCGAAGTTGGTGACACTGATGCTTATGGAGGAGGGGAGGGCCTCAATGGTGGGGGCTGGACTCCCATGGTTGGTGTAGTTGGCTCGTGGAGAAGACGTCCGTGAATTGGTCTCCGAGCTGGCGTTTTACGGCTGGAGGCAGGACGGTGGTGCCAGTATGGGCAAGTGCGGTTTAATAAGTTGGGGCTTCGAGGACCTCCCTCGTCAGTGGGGAAGATAACACGGCATTTAATGTTATTTAATGTTATTTAATGTTATTTATTGTTATTTAATGCTATGGAAATTTATGCGTTATTTATGGTTATGTATTTAGATTTGGGAATAAACGGCTGCTGTGGCCATTAAATCCAAGATCGGTCTCTGTGTCGTTATTACTACTAAAATGGTAAGGTAGGAAGGGGGGAGGTCGGGGGGGCGTCTCAGGGAAGTGTTTTACCCCCGAAATGAATAGACAATATCCTGGTCAAGGGAGGCCGTACTGGGCCACCAATTAAGGGGAGGCCGACATGACAGGGTTTTGGCTGCAGAAGGGTAGGTGGTGCGTTGAGGGTTAACAGTTTTAAAAGTTAGAGTAGTGAAGGAATGAGCTGGGAGGAGTTAGGTTTAGGCGGGAGAAAAGTTTATATAAGGTCAGGTCAGGGGCAGGTCAGTACCTGCAATTTCTAGTGAACTCCCGCCCACCCGCCCTATTTTCGTAGTATGCGGCGTGAGGGACGCTGGATAAATTATAAAAAAAAATAAAAAAAAGAAAGAATATTTCAAAAAGAATTAACAAAAAAATAAATAAATAAATAGAAATGATAATAATGTCACATTTTTATTTGAATTATGGTTAGGGTTGGATATCAGGTAGTGTGTTGTATGTCGCGGCAGTCAGGCGGGGGGAGGTCCTCGAAGTTGGTGACACTGATGCTTATGGAGGAGGGGAGGGCCTCAATGGTGGGGGCTGGACTCCCATGGTTGGTGTAGTTGGCTCGTGGAGAAGACGTCCGTGAATTGGTCTCCGAGCTGGCGTTTTACGGCTGGAGGCAGGACGGTGGTGCCAGTATGGGCAAGTGCGGTTTAATAAGTTGGGGCTTCGAGGACCTCCCTCGTCAGTGGGGAAGATAACACGGCATTTAATGTTATTTAATGTTATTTAATGTTATTTATTGTTATTTAATGCTATGGAAATTTATGCGTTATTTATGGTTATGTATTTAGATTTGGGAATAAACGGCTGCTGTGGCCATTAAATCCAAGATCGGTCTCTGTGTCGTTATTACTACTAAAATGGTAAGGTAGGAAGGGGGGAGGTCGGGGGGGCGTCTCAGGGAAGTGTTTTACCCCCGAAATGAATAGACAATAACCTGGTCATGACTGAGGGCCCTCGTCCGTGTGGTAACGACTGGGTTTTTCAACAGGACAACGCTACAGTACACAATGCCCGCAGGACAAGGGACTTCTTCCCGGAGAATAACATTACTCTTTTGGCCCATCCTGCGTGTTCCCCTCATCTAAATCCAATTGAGAACCTTTGGGGATGGATGGCAAGGGAAGTTTACAAAAATGGACAACAGTTCCAGACAGTAGATGGCCTTCGTGCGGCCGTCTTCACCACTTGGAGAAATGTTCCCACTCACCTCATGGAAACGCATCAAGCATGCCGAAACACATTTTTTAAGTGATAAACAATAACAGCGGAGCTACTCATTACAGAGTTCATGTTTGGAAGTTGGATTTCTGTTTTGGGGGGGTTTAGTTTTTTTTTGGAGGTGTGGTCCTAAACTTTTGATCAGCTGAAAAACATCCTGTTTCAGTTTATTCGTTGTTTTCATTAAATTGAATGCTCAAAAAATGTTTTGTCTCCCTCCTATTCCTTCTTGTTGCATGTTGAAGCTCTACTTGGAACCTTGTTAAGATCCAGCCATGCTAAATAGGATTTTTTGCCATTTTTCAAGTGGTCTTAAACTTTTGATCAGGACTGTATACCCCCGATTTTCAAATAAAAAAAACACAAATTCAATCTTAACATTGGATTTGGACTAGTATGAAAGACAATGACGAATATTCAAAAAAACGAATACATTGTACGATATCGAATATATTCGTATTTTAGAATATTCGTCTTAGTTATTTGCCGTCGACACACTACGCCCCGACAAGCGTCCTGGCCGCCACCATGGGAATGCCGGGTGGTTAGAATATACCATCAGATATGAGTTTTCAGTATTTTACTCAGATCCGATGGTGCGAAAAAGACGAATATTATACAATACGAATATATTCGCTATAGTACTATAAATTCTTTTTTTCGAATATTCGTGCATATTCTAACTTAGAACACTAATATTCTAACTCAACACTACTGCAGATCTGCCCCACTTAGATTTACACTGGTGCTCTCTTTGGATTCGAGATTCAAATACTACTGATTCATTTCGTACTTTAGCTCAACACTGCCATCTACTGGCCTTGTTGAGTATTGCTGTAGTGAAGGACTAGAAATCGCGTTTCTTTAGTAACGATATGCGATTTTAGCGCAAACGATGTTACATCTGTAGGTGTGAAGCATTTGGGGCGTTGGAAATCTGAATATTTTTCTTCTTATATCGACCCCAATTTAATTCCTCTATTTCATGGTTTGTTTACCTGTTTTTCTTTTTCACGCTGCTAATAAACGAGCTAGGCATTTTAATTGATGAGGTTCAAAGTTCGAGTTTCTAAATTATTCCGACTGTTGAGGGGTGTAGTGATTCGTCATCGTGAGTTAGAAGACAATAGCAGGCATTTACTGCTGCGCAATGGGGTACCGTTTTGGATGTATTCCTGTGTGGTCTGCAAGATAGCTTAAGCCTGTCTCTTGTTAGGTGGGGTGGTCGGAACACAGTATAGGTTTTTACTGGTTCCTCCGTGGTGGTTTGTTTTCATGCCCTGATGATACAAAGAAGAAGATATACATTTACTCAGCAGTTTCGGCATCGGAATAAATCACACTTGTCAAGCTTCATTAAAAGGGCGTGGAAATGTAATGAATACCGTGTTTCAATAAAGCTGTGGTCAACCCCAATTAACTAACAACAAGTTGTGTTGTTTATTATTCGGGTTTTGGGGAGACTCTATGGGGGACATTTACTAATACCTGCGATTTAGACGCCGGTCTTAGTCCATGTCCGCTGGTGCTTGATGCGCCTAAGTTATGTAGAGGTGCTGGCCTCTACATAACTTAGGCACTGGCTATGCTGCTTGCTTAAATCTACGGCAGATCCTTTGCTATGCCCCCAATGTCTTATAGGTGCGGGCCCCAGCGCACGGTGCTGGAGAACGCACGGCGCATGCGCAGCCGCCCTCCATTAATTTTCTATGGGGCCACCGAAAATATTTCCGTCGGGCCCATAGAAGTGAATGGGAGCAGTGGCCAGTCATGCGTGGTGGGCTCCCATTAACTTCTATGGGGAGTGTGCTTGGTGGTGGCCGGACTGGAGTCCTCCAGCCACCACCTTGCGGGGCTCTGTTCCCGATAGGTGCAGGTCCCAGCGGGGGGACCCCCACCTATTAAACAATGGGGGCATATCCTAGCGATATGCCCCTATTGTCTGTGATGAGACAACCCCTTTAAGTAATTTTCTATGCCAAAAGCAGAAGTAGAAAATTATAAAATGAGACGGGTCGGATGGCCGTCCCCTTCCACACCCACGCCACAACCTGTTTCCACGCCACAACCTGTTTTCTGTTTGACAAAGACACCTGCGAGTTTCGAAACGCGTCACAGGATTTCATGTGACAATTAACAAGTACCTTTTGCAGACAACTTACAGTGAGTGCCACCCCTTCTTGTTCTTGTTTTGTGGGATGCCAATCCTAGGACACGAGCACCGCAAATTATTCACCTGCAGTGCCGACCTATTGGACTTACTACTACAACCTGTTTTCCGACACTTTGGAAAAGTGGCGTGAGCAGGGAAAAGTCACAGATTCGGCCACAAATCCCCTTTGCAACCGAATCTGCGACAAATGTACACCAAAAAGTGGCGTACTTTCCAACATAAATGATCTGTTATGTTAATATAAGGTTATTAAGTCCTTTGTCCTTATTCTTGCTTCCACCACCTCAGTGTGAAGATCTGATGTCTCACTTGTTGCCTTATAGAAATATATACCAACGCTTGACAGCTGCCATTGTTACGAGATTGGGTAAGACTGTTGTTGATAGGTTTAGCAAGATGGTTCATTTCATTCCCCTGTCTAAACTTCCGAATGCAAAAACCCTGGCGTCTATTTCTGTGAGAGAGATTGTTCGTTTACATGGCATCCCGGAAAATATTGATTCTGACAGGGGTGTGCAGTTTGTGTCCAAATTATGGAGGGCCTTCTGTCAAAGATGTAAAATTTCATTGTCTTTTTCCTCCGCCTACCATCCTGAGAGTAACGGGCAGACTGAACGCCTTAATCAGTCTGTGGAACAATTCTTGAGTTTGTATGTTGCTGATGACCAGCAACTATGGGTCAAATTCCTTCCGTTGGCTGAATTTGCTTTGAATAACCATGTCAATTCTTCTGCTGGGGTCTCCCCTTTCTTTTGTAACCATGGTTTTCATCCCCGTTTTCATTCTGGGTCGTCCATCTCCTCCTCTAACCCTGAAGCGGATAAACTCTCCTCCGAACTGTGCACAGTTTGGGCCCGGGTTTAATCGAACCTAGAAAAGGCTCAAAGTTCTCAAAAACTCACGGCTGATAGGAGACGTTCAAGGGCGGTGAACTTTCAGGATGGGGATAAAGTATGGTTGTCCTCCAAGAATCTATCTCTCAAGGTAGCTTCTAGAAAATTTTCTCCTCGTTTTATTGGACTGTATAAGATCATGGAGGTGATTAATCCGGTATCGTTTAAGTTGGAGCTGCCCGAGTCGTTCCACATTCATAATGTATTTCATAAATCTCTACATAAAAAGTATTTTGAACCTGTTGTACCGTTGAAAGCCTCGCATCCGCTGGTTCTTGTTAGTGATGCTGTCGAGTATGTGGTGTCTAAGATAGTGGATGTCAGGAGAGTGCGTAATTCCTTACAGTATCTGATTCACTGGAAGGGGTATGGACCCGAAGAGAGATCTTGGGTACCCGCCAGGGAGGTTCATGCTCCTAGACTTGTTCGAAAATTTCATTTAGAACACCCTGAAAGGCCATCGCCTGAAGTCTTGGGTCCAGTGGCCCCTCATAAAAAGGGGTACTGTCACGGGGCACCAAAGGTGCACTCAGTCTCCCATTAGCCGCAAACCTGCTGCTTAGCTTCGGGAGCGAGGATCTGTGTTTGGCCTCATTCCCAGGGCGGCTTTGCTAGCTGGGAGGCTCCCTGCTCCTAGGTCTGCCTTGAGCGCCGAGCTGATCACTCGGTGCTCGACTTGTCTGTCTGTCGGTCATGTGACGCTGGCCACGTCACATGACCCTGAGACCCCACTATAAATACAGGCAGCCTGCTGGCCACAGGTTGCCTGTTAATTCTAGGTTCCTGGCTATTTGTTGGACTACTGAATACTCACTTAATCCTGTTCCCTGACGATCCTTTGCCTGCTCCTCCTGTACTGCGTATCCCTCCTGGTATTGTAACCACGGCTCCCACCTGACTACTCTTTGCGGACTCCTCTGGTACTTCTCTACTCTCCTGGTATTTGACCCCGGCTTCTCCTGACTATTCTTTGCTTAACCCTTTGTACTGCGTAGCTCTCTTGGTTCTGACCCGATCCGTTCATGATCCGTAATTTGTCTTGTCTGTCTTCCCTGCACATATCCTAAGTAAGGGACTGTCGTCCAGTTGTCCCCTATCATCAGGACTCGTGAGGCAAGTAGGCAGGGCCAGGGGTGAGGGTGGAGCGCAGTGGTCACTATCCTTCCCCCTGTGTGTGTGTGGACGTGACCGTTACACTCCACTAACTTACGGTAATTGAATTGTTAATTGGAGATGACCATAAGGCATTCGACTCTGTCGAGAAAGAGACTGACAACATGCATTAATAAGATGCATTTGATAAGAATCTTGAGGAGTAGGGTTGAGTGAACACCTGGAAGTTCGTGTTGGATATATGACGTGCACCTAACAGATGGATTAAATATTATATTTGTGTGTCAGTGGTACGAAGTACAATGTTGCATTGCACCCACAAAAAAAAAAAAAAATCGCTGTAAGTCACCCACAGAATTAACAGCCAGATTTATTTATTTATTAGCTTTCTGTGTCAAGGGTGAAAAGATGGTGTATTGCACCCGCAAAAAAATTGCACTAACACTCTGTTCTGTCCCCACATGAAGGCGAATGAAGGTGTAACTGATAATGACTGTGTGACTGTCCTACCTTCGTATCCAAGCAGTGGAGCAGACCGGACCGGCAGATGCTCAGGTTAGATGGACCCAAACGTAGACACGAGGATGCAATCAAACGTGGGTTTATTTGATCCAAAGCAGCGACATACAATGATGCCATACAGTAATGCAGTAGCAGAGTAGATGTGGTCGCATGGATGTCTTTCCTGAGGCTAACTGCTGGTCAAAAACTGATGCCTTCACAAGCCAAGGTGTGTATCTCCAGTCACACAGGAATGCAGCACTGAAAGGCTGCCTAAAACCACGCCCAGCGGAGAAAAACTTTAATAACAAGAACAAGGCATGCAGCATATGAATTCCAGCCAGCAGATGGCAGCAGAGAACAATACATTGAAACAACATAGGTAAAAGAAGAGATAATAATACAGTGTATGAATTACATTTGAAAAGAAAGTCTGAAAATTCACTTCAGGGATTTCACTACGACGAATGTCCATAAAATATAAAACAACCTGTAAAAAGAACATGTTAGAATGCAAAACATAGTTTAGTCCTGTTTTCCAACTTGGAATGGAGAAGATCTGCGAAGTTAGATACAGTCCTGTTTACCCAGCAGGGAGGTTCTCAATGGGTAATATTAAAATTAGTTTGTTAATTGGTCTTGAGAACATTTTAAGCTCGCCCTTCCTGGAGATCTTCAACTCCACCTTGCAGACCTTGCCATCCTTGCTAGGGAAAACCTTTGAAATTAGTCCGATAGGCCAGTCAATCCTTTCGGTTTGTTGCTCTTTCATCAATACGAGGTCTCCTTCTTTCAAGTTTGGTTTGTGGTGTTGCCATTTTCTTCTTTCTTGAAGAATACTGAGGTACTCCTTTCGCCACCTGTTCCAGAAGTAATCTGCTAGGTATTGTACACGTTTCCAGTGTTTTTGATAGATGTTAGCATGAGTAAATTCTCCACCAGGTATTAGCATATTTTCAATTTTTTGAGTAAGTAGAATAGCCAGAGTGATTATGGCTGGTGTTTAAGGATCCATAGACACTGGCACAAGGGGTCTTGAATTGATAATGGCCGAAACTTCAGCGAGAAGGGTGACTAGAGTCTCATGTGTGAGTCTAGATGAGTTTACATCCATCACTGTAGAATTTAAGATGTTGCGTGAGATGCCGATCATTCTCTCCCAGGAGCCCCCCCATGTGGGAACTATGAGGAGGATTGAAAATCCAGGTGCAACCCTTTTCCGCCAACTGATCTTGAATGGACTTGGTGTCGATGTTAAGTTCTCTGCAGGCTCCGATGAAGTTGCTTCCCTAGTAAGACTTCAATTGTTTTACTGGTCCTCTGATTGCGAAGAACCATCTTAAGGCATTAATAAGGCTGGATGTGTCCATAGATTCTATCACCTCTATGTGAACTGCTCGCACACTCATGCAAGTGTAGAACGCTTACTGTTTGTGATGTATTATGAGGTACTCACTATGAGAGATGTTCTCAGCAGAGAAAGGTTTATGGCCGGCATGACAACCATGACAATCATTATCTTCTTGAGCATTATGATAACATCTTGCAATGTGCACTAACCTTGCAATAGTTCTAACGAATCTCATCCAACTGGAGAAACGTTTAAAGCGCTGACAACCGAAGCTGGCGGTTTGCTTTGTTCCAGTGACTAAAGCACTAACTTCAGAGTGGATTTCTGGATCATTATCCGGATCCTGGATGCTGAAAACTTCCTGTACACATTCGTCCGCCTCTCCAAGCAGAAACTCTGGACCTGTAAGCCAAGTAGAGTTAGTAAAGGAACCTATAGACATAGGCCTAGTGGCGTGATCTGCTGGATTAAGTTTGGATGGTACATAGTGCCAATGTTCAGGTTTGGAGGACCTCCTGATTCTCTCTATGCAGTTACTAACATACACATAAAATCTCTTGGTTTGATTGTGGATCAGCTATGTCGACACCCAGTTCTTGTTGTATGAAGTCCGCAATCTCCACTGCCAACACAGTTCCACAAAGTTCCAGTCTGGGAATAGTATAAACTTAGCCTTACCAAAGACGAATCCAACGGGATTTTGGTTGTTGGGTTCTGTCACCTTCATATAGGCGACCGCTGCAATGGCTTCCGTGGAGGCGTCCGAGAATACGTGGAGTTCTTTCTTTATGCTAGAGAAAAGTGAGGTTTTAATATAGAATCTCAGGATGTGGATCTCATCCAAGGCACACAAGGATCGCTTCCAGGCTTCCCATTTTTGCTCTTTCTCGGAGGGAAGTGGGGTATCCCAATCCTTGACTGTTTCAGAAAACGGTCTCAGTAGAGATTTACCGTGTATGGTGATGGGCGCTACAAATCCCAGCAGATCAAATAGGCTGTTTACCACTGATAGGACACCTCGTTTTGTGAATGGCTTGTCTGCACAACTTATCTGAAAACCGAAGGAGTCGGCCGAGACATCCCATCTGATGCCCAAGCTCCTCTGCACAGGTGCACTGTCCAGTCCTAAGTTAATGTCCTTGAATCCTGGTGCATGATCACCTGATTTGAAGGCCCTTATAACGGCCAGGCTGTTTGAAGCAATTTTGTGTAGTCTAAGTTTAGCTTGGTACAACATACTTTGAGTGCTTTTGAGCAGATCGATAGCTGCTTCTTCAGTCGGTAGTGATTTGAGTCCATTGTCTACGTAAAAGTCCTTTTCAACAAAATCTCTGGTGTCTTTACCGTACTCGGATTCTCCCTCTAATGCAGTTCGCCGAAGGCCGTAAGTTGCCACGGCGGGTGAAGGGCTGTTTCCAAATACGTGTACCCTCATTGAATATTCTGCATCTCTGCATTGGTGTCATTATTTTTGTACCACAGAAACCTGAGGAAATTCCGGTGGTCCTCTCTGACTACGAAACAGTGGAACATCTGTTCAATGTCAGCGGTGATGACAACGAGCTCTTTTCTGAACCTCATCAGCACTCTAACTAGGTTATTCGTCAGATTAGGACCTGTGAGAAGGACATCATTAAGAGATACACCTTGATCTTTGGAGCTTGAGTTGAAAACAACCCTAATTTGATTAGGTTTCCGTGGGTGATACACTCCAAATGAAGGCAAGTACCAGCACTCGTCGTTCTTCCCTAAGGATGGAGCTGGTTCTGCATGGTTGTTACGGAATATTTTATCCATAAAGGCAACAATGTGTTCTCTCATCTCAGGCTTACTGTTCATGGTACGCTGAATAGAGTTAAATCTAGACAGAGCTTGTTTCCTATTGTTCGGGAGTCTCAGCCTGGTAGCTCGGAAGGGTAATGGAGAAACCCAGTGATTGGTTTTGTCTTTAAAGAACTCATTGTCCATTATCTTGATAAATTTTCTTTCCTCTAAAGACAAGGCTACTTTATCATCGTCCTTGCTTGTGTAAAAGACTAATCTTCCCAAGTTGTCTGCAAAGAAGGTAGGAATGTCGTCAGGTGGTTGTATGAGGTCTGGAGGCTTCTTTCACCTCATAGTGATGAGAGCAAGGCTTAGTGCAAATTGTGCGTCCATCTCCACGCACGTACGTTTTAAAAGAGCCGATTCTTGGTTGATCCAAGCATACATTTCCTATGACTATCCATCCCAAGTCCAGTCTCTGGGCGTATGGTGCATAGTTGGGACCATTACACTGTTGACGCACCTTGTGTACCCTTAGATTATCTCTGCCAAGCAGGAGTAGAATCTCGGCATTGTTGTCCATAGGTGGGATAACATTGGCTAAGTGCCTTAGGTGTGGTTGGTGAAATGCAGCTTCCGGGGTAGGAATTTCATCCCTATGGTTGGGTATTTGATCGCATTCGATCAGCGTCGGTGGAGGTATTTCCGTATTCCCACTGATGGGACAAGCGATGAATCCTTGTGCCCTCCTGCCGCTAGTCTCTATGCGACCTGAGCAGGTGTTTAAGATGTGGGGTTCTGACGGTTTCTTTATTTAAAAGGCTTCAAAGAATGTAGGTCCTGCTAGGGAGCGGTTGCTTTGGTCATCAATGATGGCATACATTTTTACTGCCTTTTCTGGTAGCCCCTCCGGGTAGACCTTGATTAGGCATATACGGGAACAACATTTCTCACTCTGGCCCTCCCCACATACGTCCAAGCATGAGCAGGAAACAGCAGTGGCTGTGTTAGCGTGGTTCTGGGGCTCCCCGCCATGACTTGGAGCAGGACTGGTGGTGACAGCAGCTGGGGAATCCCTTGTAAGTGGAGTTGGGTGCATAGCTGAGGCATGTCTTTCACTATGACACTCCTCACACTTGATAATGGATTTTCAGTCCTTAGCCATGTGCTCCAATGAAGCGCAGCATCTGAAACACACCCCAAGCTCGGTAAGGACTTTCTTGCGCTCCTGTATGGTTTTGGATCTAAATCCTCTGCATTTGTTGAGTGAGTGTGGTTTTTTATGAATTTGACATTTACGATTAAAGGCCTTGTCTCCTGATGAGGTAGTGTACTGTTTACCAGTGGATACTGCAGATGATGGTAGGTTAGTCTTTCTAACATTCACGCTGCTCTTAAAATCTTAGTGTTTATGCACAATACTTTCATACCTTGATGATGGTGTCACTGAAGCTGTAGTGTTGAACTCCAGGAAGTCGAGGCTGGGGTCATTCCTCATCTGGGACTGTTCATCGATGAACCTACAGTAATGAATAAATGGAAGAAAAGTGACGTCATGCACTCTTTTGTACCTTGAGACTGATGCCGCCCACTTCTCTTGCAGACTGTATGGTAGCTTCATGACAATTGGGTTCACCCCATGGGCTATATCCAGGTAGCAAAGCCCAGACAGACAAGGGTCTCTTTTGGCGAGCTCCAGCTCCATGAGCAAATCACTTAAATTCTGAAGCTTATGGATATCCTTTAGACTGATCTTGGGAACGTTCTGCAGCCTCCTGAATAGTGTCTTCTCTATTGCTTCTGCACTGCCAAAGGTGTGTTCGAGTCTCTGCCAGGCTGCAGTGAGACCTGCTTCTGCTTGTCCCACATAGACAGTTCTAAGGCTCTTGATGCGATTTGTGGAGCCTGGGCCCAGCCATTTGATCAAGAAGTTGAGCTCCTTTCTGCGCTTAGGTTAAGGTTGGTGATGGCGGCTTTGAAGGTTGCCTTCCAGGCTCTGTAGCTCTCCGCATGGTCATCAAATTTTGAGAGATGGGTGTTAATTATCTCTCTGCTCACCATAAACCTGGCAAACTCAGACATATCTGATTTCTCACTGCTTGTTGCCATGACAACTTGTGATGCCCCTGGGGCGTATAGGCTGCGTGGCGTGAAAGGTTGAGATGCTTCCGGGTAGAATGATGTTTCTGCAGGGTTGAGCTGTGGTCTAGCCTCTGTAGATTCTGATGACTGCTGCTTGAGCTGTGGAGGCAGGCCAGGAAACACCTGGTAGCCATCTTGCTGTAATAACTGTCCTTGAGAGGGCGCGTCTGGGCAACTGTTATTGGATTGCTCGGGTGCTGTGGGTGTCACTGGCACTGCGGGTAGAGCTGACTTGGAGGTTTCAGTTTTGTTGGCTAGGACAGTACTGCACACTGGGGGTGATGCAGATAACCCTTTCAGTACATAGTCGCTGGTGCAATCAACTGGATCGTCTATCTCCTCTGGTGGTGAGCAGACTGAATCAAGGCCTTGGCTCAATGATTGCTCAAGTAGTCTTACTTTTGCTAATGCAATTTACTCTTCCCTCTCTGATTCAAGAATCTTTATTCGAGCCTCTTGGCTTCTGCCCTCTTGGCTTCTGCCTCCACTTCTGCCCTCTTGGCCTCTGCCTCTACTTCTGCCCTCTTGGCCTCTGCTTCTGCCCTCGCAAGGACTTCTTTTTCGGTGAAGGAACGCCTCACTTTGGATTGCTCTGCATTTATGCGGGCCTCTAGTAATCTGTCGCTCAGGGCTAAGCTTCTAGAGCATGATGATCTGTAGGACCACGAGGAATGTTTGGATGAATGTGATCTGTGTGATCTAGTTTCTTGCAAATGAGAGATGCGGAGTTCCACTTTATCTTTAGCATCCATCACCATGGCGTCTCTTTGTCTGTCTATTGATTCTGCCTTGAACAATTCTGATGGGGCTTCTTCAATATTAGAGTCTTTCAGAAAGGTTATATACCTTGTGGACAGGCTCTTGTATCTTTCATGGGCTGCGTTCAGCTGCCCGACGGCAACTTGTAAACTGGTGGCATCGCCTGAGGAGGACTTAAGTCCTGATATGATGGAGGAAACTCGTTCCCATAGCTCTTCCAGGTTGTCACATAGCTCATATTTCCTGGTGTGATAGTTTTCCGTGATCTTTATAGTTGGTTTGAGAGAGCTCCTTGGTCCGATGGAAGTTTGGGTTCTACTTCCTGCTCTTCGTAATGATCAGTTTTAGGTTGCATTTGCTTTATTTCATCACTGGGGAACTGTACAAGGTCCTTTTCGGCCATTTTAATTTAAGGTGCGCTGTCTCTTTAAGAAAATAAACGTTTGAATTGGGGGCAGTGCGGCTCAGATCAGGCACCCCGATGAGGTTCCTAAAGTGTTTTGAGTGAATTGTGGGGTTTTGGTTTGAGGGTGGCCCCACGTGCGTGAACAGTTCTTATATCATGCAAGCAAGGGTTAATATATGATGTAGAAAATGGCTTGTCAAGTAGTGGAGGACTTCCAGGCGAGAGTATATCTACTGCGGACACGCTGTGCATCCCCTTAGGCTTGTGGGACATACACTGTTGCCGGGCAGATTTGCTGCGAGTGGGCCTGTTGCAGGGGAGGTTCCTGAGTGTGGCACTGGGCTCTGAGGGAACCTGTTGCTGGGCATTGGACTTTGAGACGGATATTGACTGGGGTATAAGGCTTTAAGGCAGTTTTTGACTGTTCTGTCTCCACATGAAGGCGAATGAAGGTGTAACTGATAATGACTGTGTGACTGTCCTACCTTCATATCCAAGCAGTGGAGCAGACCGGACCGGCAGATGCTCAGGTTAGATGGACCCAGACGTAGACATGAGGATGCAATCAAACGTGGGTTTATTTGATCCAAAGACATACGATGATGCCATACAGTAATGCAGTAGCAGAGTAGATGCTGTGGTGTGGATGTCTTTCCTGAGGCTAACTGCTGGTCAAAAACTGATGCCTTCACAAGCCAAGGTGTGAGTCTCCGGTCACACAGGAATGCAGCACTGAAGATGGCTGCAGGAAGTGACAAGGACCAAGGCTGCCTAAAACCACGCCCAGCGGAGAAAAACTTTAATAACAAGAACAAGGCGTGCAGAATACTAATTCCGGCCAGCAGATGGCAGCAGAGAACAATACATGAAACAACATAGGTAAAAGAAGAGATAATAATACAGTGTATGAATTCAATTTGGAAAGAACAGCACATACAGTAAAATATAACCTTATATATATAATGACTAAAAATGCTTAAGCAACTATACAGCTATATGCAGGTTTAACAAAGGATATTCGTTGCACACAGTACTGTTTTTCAGATTAGGGGACTTCAGATCCTTCTATTTCTTTAGAAATATCAGATTCCTGGGGGAGACGCTTATCAGAAGCGCTTACCGGGTTCAAATAATCCACTCTTACAGTATAGGGCAGTAATAATATATATCTTAAATATAGAATCACTTACCCGATACAGTTTTTTGGTGGATCCCACCTTTTGACACCAAACTGTTAGCGTTTTTTCTCAGGCAGGTTTATGATGGTTAAATGATGAGGCATCACCCGTGAATATTTCCCTGTGAGACGAATATCCGGTTTGCTTCTGATCAGGAAATACGACAGCCCAGACTGAACTCAGGTTGTTAAATATCTGAAATCTTTATTTCCCAGCACATACATATAGGGCTTATTGGGGGTGGGAGCATAGTGTCTCTCAAGATCCAATTGGAATTTTCCTGGTAGTTCTTAGCAGGCCTTGGGAAACATGTTTGTCAAGATACAGCTGAAACTTTGTTAAACAATACTGGTATCTGCTATATACAATACATGAAAAGGGTTATTTTACATATTGAACAGATTTACTCTACATGCTAATAAAACTTAACTTTTATATTAATATTCGTTAAAATAAGTCCCACAAAAGAGTCGTAGATAACTGCATACAGGTCCTTCTAAAAAAACTTGCATATTGTGATAAAGTTCATTATTTTCTGTAATGTGCTGATAAACATTAGACTTTCATATATTTTAGATTCATTACACACAACTGAAGTAGTTCAAGCCTTTTATTGTTTTAATATTGATGATTTTGGCATACAGCTCATGAAAACCCAAAATTCCTATCTAAAAAAATTAGCATATCATGAAAAGGTTCTCTAAACGAGCTATTAACCTAATCATCTGAATCAACTAATTAACTCTAAACACCTGCAAAAGATTCCTGAGGCTTTTAAAAACTCCCAGCCTGGTTCATTACTCAAAACGGCAATCATGGGTAAGACTGCCGACCTGACTGCTGTCCAGAAGGCCATCATTGACACCCTCAAGCAAGAGGGTAAGACACAGAAAGACATTTCTGAACGAATAGGCTGTTCCCAGAGAGCTGTATCAAGGCACCTCAGTGGGAAGTCTGTGGGAAGGAAAAAGTGTGGCAGAGAACGCTGCACAACGAGAAGAGGTGACCGGACCCTGAGGAAGATTGAGCACTAAAATGGCTGTAACAATGTCATGGAAAGAGCTAGAGGGCTGCAAATTGCAGCAAAATGTGCTTAAGAGCATGGCAAATGCTCTGCAAACAAATGTTGAAAGGGAAATTAATTAAAAAAACATAAAAGACGTTTAAAAAAATAATTATGAAAGGATGTAGGAGGAAGAGGTTGAGGAGGCGGTGAATGGGTGGATGTGGCTGTGTAGGCTAACGTGGCGGTATAGGTGGAAGCGGCGGCGAAGGAGGAATAGGTAGTCAACACAGTTGTGTGTTATTTTGCATTTTTACGTAGGGGTATCCCCCAAAATATTGGGACATATAAAAAAAAAAAAAAAAGGAATAAGTGCACTTGAGTACAAAGATGGATGGTTGAGGCTGTTAGAACTGTCTATTCTGCACAAGGTGCAGACAAGTCCTGAGGGATCCATGCCTGGTTTATTTTATTGAACGTGAGCTTGTCCACGTTGGCTGTGGACAGGCGGCTTCGTCTGTCTGTAATGACGCCTCCTGCCGTGCTAAATACATGTTCAGAGAGTACACTGGCTGCAGGGCAGGCCAGCACCTCCAAGGCATACAGGGCAAGCTCTGGCCATGTGGACAATTTGGAGACCCAGAAGTTGAATGGGGCAGAGCCATCAGTCAAATGCTGCTTCCTGCTAACACGCTCCATATCAGCAGTTGGGGCTGGTTGTTGCGGCGAGGGGACAAAGCTTTTCCACATGTCAGCCATGCTAACCCTGCCTTCTGAGGTGCTGGCGCTGACACAGCTGCATTGGCAACCTCTTCCTCCTCCCCTTCCTTCGCCTTGTGCTTCCACTTGTCCCCCGGCGTCAGTCGGGAATGCTCTCACCAGCGTGCGCCTGTAGTCGCGCATCTTCCGATCACGCTCCAGTGAGTGAATTAAGGACGGCACATTGTCTTTGTAACGGGGATCCAGCAAGGTGGCCACCCAGTAGTCAGCACATGTTAAAATGTGGGCAACTCTGCAGTTGTTGCGCAGGCACTGCAGCATGTAGTCGCTCATGTGTGCCAGGCTGCCCAGGGGTAAGGACAAGCTGTCCTCTGTGGGAGGCGTATCGTCAGCGTCCAGGGGCGTAACTAGAAGTGACTGGGCCCCACAGAAAATATTTGTAAGGGCCCCCCTCAGCGCGCTTCGCACCTCCCTCCTCCTGTGTAAACCCCACTCCTTTGGCACAGTGTAGCGGTGTACTGTATATTGTGTGGCACAGTATAGAGGTATACTGTATATTGTGTGGCACAGTGTAGAGGTATACTGTATATTGTGTGGCACAGTGTAGCGGTATACTGTATATTGTGTGGCACAGTGTAGAGGTATACTGTATATTGTGAGGCACAGTGTAGCGGTATACTGTATATTGTGTGGCACAGTGTAGAGGTATATTGTGAGGCACAGTGTAGCGGTATACTGTATATTGTGTGGCACAGTGTAGCGGTATATTGTGAGGCACAGTGTAGAGGTATACTGTATATTGTGTGGCACAGTGTAGCGGTATACTGTATATTGTGGGGCACAGTGTAGAGGTATACTGTATATTGTGTGGCACAGTAGCAGTATACTGTATATTGTGTGGCACAGTGTAGCGGTATACTGTATATTGTGGGGCACAGTGTAGAGGTATACTGTATATTGTGTGGCACAGTAGCAGTATACTGTATATTGTGAGGCACAGTGTAGCGGTATACTGTATATTGTGGGGCACAGTGTAGAGGTATACTGTATATTGTGTGGCACAGTGTAGAGGTATACTGTATATTGTGAGGCACAGTGTAGAGGTATACTGTACATTGTGTGGCACAGTGTAGAGGTATACTGTATATTGTGGGGCACAGTGTAGCAGTATACTGTACATTGTGGGGCACAGTATAGAGGTATACTGTACATTGTGGGGCACAGTGTAGCGGTATACTGTATATTGTGGGGCACAGTGTAGGCTATATGTGCATAACATAAACATACTCCACATGAACACTTACAATTACTTGGCTTGGCCCTTGGGGATCTCGGACACCACTTCCACACTTTGTCCGGGGGCTCGGCGGAGCTGATGTTGTGTTTTATCCTAATGAGAAAGATTTTATAATAAGGATTTGGAGAAGGGGCAGAGGGATAGCAGAGCAGGGAGAGGCTGGCTACTAGGGGGTCATACCATGGGGGAGTAATAAAGCCCACTATAATGCCCCCCAGTAGTAATAATTCTCCTTATAATGTGACAGTGCAAAAATACCCCCTTGTAATGCCCCCAGTTGAGCTAATGTCCCCATAGTGCCCCCATAATGTGCCAGTATAAAATACCCCTATATAGTGCCCCCAGTAAATTCCCCCATAGTGCTCCTCTCCCCCCTTCCTGCTAGTGCCCCTCAAAATGTACCAGTATAAAATGCCCCATATATAGTGCCCCAGTAGATGCCCCTCAGTGTCCGGCCTCTGATAGGCTGCCGGCCTAGTGTCCCCCATAATGCCCCCCAATAATGTGCCAGTAAGTGCCCCCCATCATGTGCCAGTATCAAGTGCCTCTCCCCCCCCCCATGTCCCAGTATCATAGTGCCATCTCCCCCCATGTGCCAGTATCAAGTGCCTCTCTCCTTCCCACCCCCCATGTGCCAGTATCAAGTGCCTCTCTCTTCCCCCCATGTGCCAGTATCATAGTGCCATCTCCCCCGCAAAAAAGTGCCAGTATTAAGTGCCTCTCCCCCCCCATGTGCCAGTATCATAGTGCCAACCCCCCCCCCACATGCCAGTATCAAGTGCCTCTCTCCTCCACCCCATGTCCCAGTATCATAGTGCCATCTCCCCCCCCCACTAAAAAGTGCCAATATCAAGTGCCTCTCTCCCTCCCCCCTCCCCATGTGCCAGTATCAGGTGCCTCCCCCCCCATGTCCCAGTATCATAGTGCCATCTTTCCCCCCCCCACCACCACAAAAAAAGTGTCAGTATCAAGTGCCTCTCTCCCTCCCCCCCCATGCCAGTATCAGGTGCCTCTCTCCCCCCCCCCATGCCAGTATCAGGTGCCAACCCCACTCCCCCCCATGTGCCAGTATCAGGTGCCTCTTCCCCCCCCATGTGCCAGTATCAGGTGCCACCCCCCCCCAGGTGCCAGTATCAGGTGCCAACCCCCCTCCCCCCATGTGCCAGTATCGTGTGCCACTGCCAGTATCAGGTGCCTCCCGCTCCCCCATGGCAGTAACAGTCGGGTATTAAAAAAATAATAATAAACACTTCTACTTACCTCCATGTCAGCGATGCGATGCAGCCTCTTCCTGTGTCCCGCCCTGTATGTCCTTATATGGACTCAGTGCTTGTATTTCAGAAAAGAGTCTGCTGGGATTCGAACCCACAACCTTCTGCTTCAGAGGCAGAGCAGCTAACCACTAGACCATACCAGCTGCCTTGCTGCTGGCTGAAAAAATATGAGACTTCTACTGTTATAGCTGGCTAAGTGTACATCTATACACATGGCAGCTGCTCATATATAGAGATGTAGCAGAGCTTAATGTGCTGAGACAGCTGTCATATACAGATATAGCAGTATCTCAGATATATCTCTATATGACAGCTGTTCCAGCACACTCAGCTCTGCTATATCTCTATATATGATAGCTGCCCCAGCAAACCCAGCTCTGCTACAACTATGCATATGACAGCTGCCCAAACACACCCAGCACTGCTATATCTCTATATGACAGCTGTCCCAGCACACTCAGCTCTGCTATATCTCTATATATGATAGCTGCCCCAGCAAACCCAGCTCTGCTACATCTATACACATGACAGCTGCCCAAACACACCCAGCACTGCTATATCTCTATATGACAGCTGCCCCAGCACACTCAGCTCTGCTATATCTCTATATATGATAGCTGCTCCAGCACAAACAGCCCTGCTACATCTATATATCTCTAAGTATTGCTATACAGTAGATAGATATATAGAGATATAGCAGAGCTGAGTGTGCTGGGGCAGCTGTCATGTGTATAGATGTAGCAGAGCTGGCTGTGTTTCGGCAGCTGTCATGTGTATAGATGTAGTAGAGCTGGGTTTGCTGGGGCAGTTGTCATATATAGAGATATAGTAGAGCTGAGTCTGCTGGTGCAGCTGTCATGTGTATAGATGTAGCAGAGCTGGCTGTGTTTCGGCAGCTGTCATGTGTAAAGATGTAGTAGAGCTGGGTTTGCTGGGGCAGCTGTCATATATAGAGATATAGCAGAGCTGAGTGTGCTGGGACAGCTGTCATATAGAGATATAGCAGTGCCTGGTGTGTTGGGGGTAGCTGTCAAGTGTATAGATGTAGCAGAGCTGGCTGTGTTTCGGCAGCTGTCATGTGTATAGATGTAGTAGAGCTGGGTTTCCTGGGGCAGCTGTCATATATAGAGATATAGCAGAGCTGAGTGTGCAGGGACAGCTGTCATATACAGATATAGCAGTGCTAGGTGTGTTTGGGCAGCTGTCATGTGTATAGATGTATTTATTTATTTTTTCCAGTCAGTTTTAATGCAGCCTTTATGGCTGTGAGGGTAAATGCTTTGCCACTGATTCACTGATAGATTGGAGGTTGTGGGTTTGAATCCCAGACCAGGAGACTTTAGCAGACAGTAAGATTAGATCACACTAGCGGCTGCTGTGAAGGGGCCCTGAACACAATATTTAACTAACTTGAAAATACACACGCTGCCGGGGCCCGAAGCAGCTGCTTCCCCGGTAGTTACGCCACTGTCAGCGTCCTCCGTATCCCCCCAGACACGCACCAGTGATGGGCCCGAGCTGCGTTGGATGCCACCCCGCTGTGAACATGCTTCATCCCCATCCTCCTCCTCCTCCTCCTCGTCCTCCAGTAGTGGGCCCTGGCTGGCCAAATTTGTATCTGGCCTCTGCTGTGGCAAAAATCCTCTTTCTGAGCCACTTCTAAAAGACTGGCCTGAAAGTGTTAGAGATGACTCCTCGTCCTGGGCCACATCCTCTTCCATCATCGCCCAAAGTCAGTGGTGCCCAACCATTTTTCATCTGAGGGCCGCACTAGACTTGGTATAAATTTTGCCGGCCGGAACCAGGTACCTTTGCCAGAAAGAAATGCAAATGCTGTGAGGGGGCACGTGTGAGCATTACTACTGTGAAGAGAGCACATATCGAGCATAACTACTGTGAGGAGGGCACATATCAGGGTATACCTACTGTGAGCTGTGAGGAGGGCACATATCCGGGCATAACTACTGTGAGGGGGCACAAGTGAGCATAACTACTGTGAAGGGCACATATCTGGCATAACTACATTGAGGGGGCACATATCAGGGCATAACTACTGTGAGGAGGGCACATATCAGGGCATAACTACTGTGAAGAGGGCACATATCTGGGCATAACTACTGTGAAGAGGGCACATATCTGGGCATAACTACTGTGAGGGGGCATGTGATGTATACATATGTGTAATGTATGTAGTGCAGTATGTGATTATCACACACTGCACTACATACATTACACATATGTATACATCACATACTGCGCTGTCACCTTCTTCTGCAGGTCTACCTTGATGTCTGGTCTTTAGGCTTCAGTCAGATCCTCCACCGCCATGCTTGCGCCGTGTGCCCGACACCACCAGGAGCTGGCCTCTCCTCCTTTCATCTCCAGCCGGCTTCTCCTACAGCAGGGCGCTCTATCTCTCCAGTGCCCGCCCAATCTTAACAATCAGGGGCATAGCTAGAAATGACTGGGCCCCATAGCAAAAAAATGTATGGCCCCCCCCTCCCGGATCTCCCACCCCCACATACCTATCGGACCTCCCACCCCTTCCAGAGCTCCTACCCAAACACCCCTCCAGGACCTCCCACCCCAACATCACCACACCCCTCCCTAGATCCCCCTTCAGTGTCGTCCACAGATATCCCCCCTTCAGTGTCATCCACAGATATCCCCCTTCAGTGGCGTCCACAGATATCCCCCCTTCAGTGCGTCCACAGATATCCCCCCTTCAGTGCGTCCACAGATATCCCCCCTTCAGTGCCGTCCACAGATATCCCCCCTTCAGTGCCGTCCACAGATATCCCCCCTTCAGTGCCGTCCACAGATATCCCCCCTTCAGTGCCGTCCACAGATATCCCCCCTTCAGTGCCGTCCACAGATATCCCCCCTTCAGTGCCGTCCACAGATATCCCCCCCTTCAGTGCCATCCACAGATATCCCCCCCTTCAGTGCCATCCACAGATATCCCCCTCTTCAGTGTCACAGGTGTAGTTACTAACCGATGGTGGTTGTAGTACTCACAGTCTTTTATATACCCTGGGCAGACGTACAGCAGTGAAGGAGAGGCTGGCACAGGGGACCTCTGGGGCACTCTCTGTGTATAGGGACCAGGCCTGATGGTAGGTGAGGTGCCCTGGATGTTGCAGGTGTTTTTAACGTGCCGGTGGCAAGATGCCTTTAAATCCATGACGCCAGTGCCGGTAACGGTGGCACACCGATTTATTGGAGTAATAATAGAGGAACACACGTTGCAGTGAATCAAAACAGTTAACTATATACAGTATTTGGTCAAAGTTCCATATGTAGAGGTAGTAACATGCAGGCTTTACATCAATTGGCAGGCACAATGTTCTTGCAAGCTACTCAGAAGGTTAAACACTTACAGATCAGGCTGCACTTTCCTCAGAATCCTGTCTGTCTTTATCCCAAGCAGGGGCGGACTGGGCCGGGGGGCAGGGGGGCAATTGCCCCCCGGGCCTCCCTGGCTTGCTGTCCCGGCCGGCCGGGCCGGAATAAACATCCGCTTTATGCCAGGGAGACGGGGAGCAGGGGAGCAGTGGAGGCGTGTTGCGGCAGCCTATCGGACAGGCCGCCGGACCGGCGCAGGCGGCGCGATGACGTCATCGGCGCGATGACGCCATCGCGCCACCTGCGCCGGTCCTGCGGCCTAACTGAGCCGCTGCCGTAAAGTGATTGCAGTATGCAGTGTGTGCTGGCGCCTGGCTGGAGGCGGGACCGGAGTAGTCCAGAGAAGCAGGGAGGTAAGTATGTCTGACTGACATTTTTTTTATTTTTATTTATTTCTGTCCCTATCTGGCTACTACTGGGCTGGCACTTTATGAGGGGGGTGGGGGGCAGGGGGGCACAATCTGGCTAGTGGTGGCTACTCCTGGCACATTATAGGGGGGCCCCCCTAATCTGGCTACTACTGCCAGTAGTAGCCAGATTAGGGGGGGGGGCCCCCCTATAATGTGCCAGGAGTAGCCACCACTAGCCAGATTGTGCCCCCCTGCCCCCCACCCCCCTCATATAGTGCCAGCCCAGTAGTCTACTGGGCTGGCACTTTATGAGGGGGGTGGGGGGCAGGGGGGCACGGGGGCACAATCTGGCTAGTGGTGGCTACTCCTGGCACATTATAGGGGGGCCCCCCCTAATCTGGCTACTACTGGGCTGGCACTTTATGAGGGGGGGCAGGGGGGCACAATCTGGCTAGTGGCTACTCCTGGCACATTATAGGGGGGCCCCCCCTAATCTGGCTACTGGGCTGGCACTTTATGAGGGGGGTGGGGGGGGGCAGGGGGGCACAATCTGGCTACTCCTGGCAAATTATAGAGGGGCCCCTATCTGGCTACTCCTGGCACATTAGTGGGGGGGCCCTATCTGGCTACTGGCACATTAGTGGGGGGCCTATGGCTACTGGCAGATTATAGGGGGGGCCTATGGCTACTGGCACATTATGGGGGACCTATGGCTACTGGCACATTATGGGGGACCTATGGCTACTGGCACATTATAGGGGGGGCTATAGCTACTGGCACATTATAGGGGGGGCTATGGCTACTGGCAGATTATAGGGGGGCTATGGCTACTGGCAGATTATAGGGGGGCTATGGCTACTGGCACATTATGGGGGACCTATGGCTACTGGCAGATTACAGGGGGGGCTATGGCTACTGGCAGATTATAGGGGGGGCTATGGCTACTGGCAGATTATAGGGGGGGCTATGGCTACTGGCACATTATGGGGGACCTATGGCTACTGGCAGATAACAGGGGGGGCAATGGCTACTGGCAGATTATAGGGGGGGCTATGGCTACTGGCACATTATGGGGGACCTATGGCTACTGGCACATTATAGGGGGGGCTATGGCTACTGGCACATTATAGGGGGGGCTATGGCTACTGGCAGATTATAGGGGGGCTATGGCTACTGGCAGATTATAGGGGGGCTATGGCTACTGGCACATTATGGGGGACCTATGGCTACTGGCAGATTACAGGGGGGGCTATGGCTACTGGCAGATTATAGGGGGGGCTATGGCTACTGGCAGATTATAGGGGGGGCTATGGCTACTGGCAGATTATAGGGGGGGCTATGGCTACTGGCACATTATGGGGGACCTATGGCTACTGGCAGATTACAGGGGGGGCTATGGCTACTGGCAGATTACAGGGGGGCTATGGCTACTGGCAGATTATAGGGGGGGCTATGGCTACTGGCAGATTATAGGGGGGGCTATGGCTACTGGCAGATTATAGGGGGGGCTATGGCTACTGGCAGATTATAGGGGGGCTATGGCTACTGGCAGATTATAGGGGACCTATGGCTACTGGCACATTATGGGGGGGCATATGGCTACGGGCACATTATAGGGGGGCCCTATGTGGCTACTGGCACATTATAGGGGGGCCCTATGTGGCTACTGGCACATTATAGGGGGGCCCTATCTGGCTACTGGCACATTATAGGGGGCACTATGGGGACATTAGCTCAACTGGGGATATTACAAGGGGGTATTTTGTGCACTGTCTATTATAAGGAGAATTATTTCTACTGGGGGGGTGGGGCATTATGGTGGGCTTTATTACTCCCCCATGGTATGACCCCCTCGTAGCAGCACCAGCCTCTCCCTGCTCTGCTATCCCTCTGCCCCTTCTCCAAATCCTTATTATGAAATCTTTCTCATTAGGATAAAACACAACATCAGCTCCGCCGAGCCCCCGGCCAAAGCGTGGAAGTGGCGTCCGAGATCCCCAAGGGTCAAGTAACTGTAAGTTTTCAAATGAAATATGTTTATGTTATACACATATAGCCTACACTGTGCCACACAATATACAGTTTCTCCTGCAAAAGTCATCAAGTGTCATGGGGGGGGACACAGAGCAGCGCCCAGCGGGGAGGAGAGAATACACGGATGCAACACTGTATCAGCCAGAAAATGACACTTTCGGCATTATACCAAAAATGCAATTTTCGGCTGATGTGTTTCGGCGGCCGATATATCGGAGCATGCCTAGTTTATTTTGTTTTACTGTGTTCTAATTTACATGGCTGACGAAAGTGGGGGGGGGGGGGGGCTCAGTGGGCCTCTGGGTGTTACTTGCCCCCTGGGCCAAAAGTTGCCAGTCAGCCCCTGATCCCAAGGCCCGTATGCCCTATTGCTGGCTTTATCCTTGGTTAGGGAAAACTTGCTCAGGTATGTCTCCTTGCTTTAAATAGATCCTTCTGCCCTTCAGCTCTCTGTTTAGCTGGGAATACACTTTGGCTCTGCACTGTACTCTGTAGGAACTTGGTTTTTCTCAGGAGGTAAACCCTTCTCCTGGTTGGCAGCTTCTGAGCTTCTTTGCTCAGGACCCTCGGGCAGGCTAGACTGCACTGACTAGCCTCCTGGATTATACTGCACTGACTGTTTCCTGTCTGGGCCTAACTATATATACTAGGGGTTCCCTAGCTCCCTCTACTGTCTAGGAGGAGGAACTACCCCTAACAGGCCTGATACAGGAGATAACAAGGAAAACACATACACACATCATATAAAATACAATGACCAATAACGTGGCCATATTGACCCTTGTGTAGTGCCCACATTTACCTAGTGGGACACTACACTATTATATCCCTCTCCATGTGATTTCAACTTATGCCCTAGTACACTTCTGGTAATGCCGAGAGTTGTAGTTCTCTCCTCTTATACCTCCTCTCTGTAATGTATACTGATGCTCCATAATAAGTCTGGCTGTACTGGGGGTTATAGTTATTTCCTTTTAAAGCTATTCACCTAGTACAACTGGATGATGCCCTATAATAATCTGGTCATGCTGGGAGTTGAAGTTCTGTCTTCTTAGGCTGGGTCACATCACCGTTTAGTTTTCTGTTTTACGTGCAGGACTTTTTTCAATCTAAAATAATGGATCTCAGATGGAAATGGCTCAAATGGAGGCCAAATGTGCAGACCTAATGCTTGAAGTAGAAGATCTTTTTTTTTTTTTTCTGTTCTTCTGACGGATGTGAAGTGTGGAAAACTAATTGGTGATGTGAACTTGGCCTAATGCTCTCTAATTAGGAGGTTCTGCATCAGCTGGGGTGTGTATTAGGAGGTTCTGCAGCAGCTGACGTGTGTATTTGGAGGTTTTGCAGCAGCTGAGGTGTGTATTTGGAGGTTTTGCAGCAGCTGAGGTGTGTATCATGAGGTTCTGCAGCAGCTGAGGTGTGTATTAGGAGGTTCTGTAGCAGCAGCAGCTGAGGTGTGTATTAGGAGGTTCTGCAGCAGCTTAGGTGTGTATTAGGAGGTTCTGCAGCAGTCTGAGAAACGTCAGTCGTGACTGGAATAAATCCTTTAGTTTTCTATGTCTGTACTTTGTAAAAGGTCCCTGTCCTCTTCCTCTGCCAACACGCGGCGCACTGTGACCTGACTGACCTGTCTGGACCCGACCTGATCCAGCAGCATCACCAGTTCAGACTCCAGTGCTGTTCCGTGAAGATCTGCCCCAGGCCCAGACCGTGCTCTGCCAGCAGCCCAAACAGTAAGTCAGCATTGGGGAGGAGGTGAACGAGGAGCAGGGACAGTCCATGGGGGAACGATGACACATCATATAAGAAGTAGCAGCAGTGGGCACAGTCCATGGGGGAAGGATGACACACCATATAAGAAGTAGCAGCAGCAGGCACAGTCCATGGGGGAAGGATGACACACCATATAAGAAGTAGCAGCAGCGGTCAGTCCATGGGGGAAGGATGACACACCATATAAGAAGTAGCAGCAGCGGTCACAGTCCATGGGGGAAGGATGACACACCCTATAAGAAGTAGCAGCAGCAGGCACAGTCCATGGGGGAAGGATGACACACCATATAAGAAGTAGCAGCAGCAGGCACAGTCCATGGGGGAAGGATGACACACCCTATAAGAAGTAGCAGCAGCAGGCACAGTCCATGGGGGAAGGATGACACACCATATAAGAAGTAGCAGCAGCAGGCACAGTCCATGGGGGAAGGATGACACACCCTATAAGAAGTAGCAGCAGCAGGCACAGTCCATGGGGGAAGGATGACACACCATATAAGAAGTAGCAGCAGCGGGCACAGTCCATGGGGGAAGGATGACACACCATATAAGAAGTAGCAGCAGTGGGCACAGTTCATCGGGTAAGCCTAGGTAATCACTTGCGATCAGATTTTGGTATTCTGTTCCAGCATACCAGCAGAATACCAGAATCGCCATATCCAGCATATGCCAAACACTGCTGGCACCTTCCGGATCCCATTCACTATAATGGGGTCATTTAAGATCCTGCATGCAGCATTATTTTGTCCTTTGTTTTTGCCAGAATCTGCAACGTAATCACTGCAGTAGATGTGCGCGTACCCTAAGGGGTGCTATGGGTCACTCACAAGGGGGCCCACTTTGGATTCTTGCCATGAGGCCCAATGATTTCTATGTACGCCCCTGCTTAATCCTGTTCCTGCCAACCTTTGCCAACCAGTCCTGGCCAGAAGCAAACAATAAAATACATGATGCACAACAATATAGAATTTGTACTACCCCCAGGTCTGGGGAACTACACTTGGGGCAGGTAAAATGTAGTGACGTCATCACACTTGCTGCAAGCTGCAAAAGGCACAGGCCAGAAGTTGAGTTGTGAGCTCCGTTCATTGTGGGAACAGGACTAAGTGGCATAGTACATTGTGGGCAAGCACTAAGGTGGCATCATGTTGAATGGTGGCACTAAGGGGGCCTTTTACTGAATGGAGGTGCTAAGAGGGGCAACAAGCTGCATGGAGGCACTAAGGAGTCATTGTTGCTGCATGGGGGCACCTTTACTTTGTAGTGGACACAAAGAAGCACTATTACTGTGCAGGGATGCAGTTGGCACTATAATTGGGTGGGATTGGCTGTGTATGGATAGGAAGGGGGCAGAGTTAGAGGCCAAGAGTTAAAGGGGTTCTCCAGGAGTTAAACATTGATGTATTATCCTCAGCATAGGTCATCAATATCAGATTAGTTGGGGTATTGCTCCCAGCACCCCCACTGATCAGCTTTCAAAAGGGACCACAACACTCCTCAGTCTGTGATGTCACAAGACCTTTCTGCAGTTTGGTCCCATTCACGTGAATGGGACTGAGCTGCAATACCAAGCATAGCCACTATACCTATACGGCGCTGTGTCTGGAATACTATGTCCAAGTACTTTGGTTTCTTCAAACAACTGCATGGCAGGGGTGTCGGGTGTTGGACCCTCACCAATCTGATATTGGTGACCTAAGAAAAGGGGCATCAATGTTTAACTTCCAGAAAACACCTTTAAATAAAAAAAAGAATTATTGCCTGCAACGACCACAAGGGGTAGTTGTGTCTACTGATGAAGCAGAAGTGAATTTATCATTTGGCTTAGCCTTTGCTTTTACTGACACACCTAATGAGTGCACTTTGTGATAATACGTCTTTGTGATAATACGTCTATCATGACGACTATTTATATAGTTCAGTATGTATACGATGGTTAAATAGCAGTAGCCCATTACCCAGTGCAAATATATAGTAATTACCAGCCTCTCCCAGGTCTGCCTGGTGGTGCATACAGTAGTACAGGTTATTCTAGAACCCATATCTACAGATGTAGCACGGTTAACACTCAAACTCTTAACTCAAATGTCTTAACTGATCGTTTTATCTTGAAACAAAAGCCATTGAAAAGCAATTGAAGGTGTTTGCTTAATGCATTTCGTTTAGATAGCACATCTCATAAAGTGTTAACTATGCCTAATATTGTGTTATTTGCCCTTGTGCCTTCAAGACAAGGACTTCAGAAAAAAAAACCTGTAGGGGTCCTGTCACCAGATATTGGCAGCATATCCTGTAAGACTTGTTTATCCACCACTTCCCACAGATGACAATTAGATAGGGATTATGAAGACAAGTCATCTCCTTGATCTCTTTGTGATATTCCTCATTCCTGAACACTTTTTGTAGTAGTATACTGATGGAAAAGGTCACTGCCTTTAGGGGGCACGTCAATTATGAAGAGTGGAACCTGTCCATACAGTGTTTAAGTAGGTGGTACATCCACATAATGCCAGGAACCAAGGTTTCCCAGCAGAACATTGCCCAGGGCATCACACTGCCTCAGCCGCTTCTTCCCATAGGGCATTCTGTTGCCATCTCCACCCCAGGAAAGAGATACCTGGAGATCCATGCGATGTAAAAGAAAACATGATTCATCAGACCAGGCTGCCCATTGCTCCGAGGTCTTGTTCTGATTCTCACATGCCCATTGTATGGGCTTTCATTGGTGCAATAGGGGTCAGCATGGGCAACTTGTGTTGGGCACCCATCACCCTGTTGCTAGCTCACTGGTTGTCTTCCCTTGGGCCACTTTTGGTAGGAACTAACCACTGCATCTTGGAAACAACCCACAAGACCTGCCACATTTTGGAGATGCTCTGACTCATCTAGGTCATCACAGTTTGGCTACTACCAAAGTCACTCAGGTTCTTACATTATCCCATTTTTCCTGCTTCCAATGCTTCAGCTTCAAGAACCAACTGGTCACTTAAGATAAACATATCCCACCCCTGGACAGCTGCAATTGTCACTAGATAATCAACGTTTCATCATCCATTAGTGGTTAAAATGTTGTGGCTCAAAAGAAGGCCATGTATACCAAAGTACCAAGGAGTCACAAATACCAAAAAGATCCTTTCTGTAAGATCTTAGCCCTTACAGTGTCACCAAAAGTCTCATCTCAAAAAATGGCTGACCATGATTGCCACTTCCTGTCTAAGAATCCCTGTCAAGAGAAACACAGTGTTAACTAATAGAAGATACACTTTTAGTAAAATCTTAATTAATTGGGGTAATATTCTCTTTATTGGTGGTGGTCATGAGTATGGGGGGGGGGTGGAGTTTGGCTTGGGTGGTAAAAACTCTGCCCATCACCATCACCAGCACCAGAGAGCAGGGTCCTTGTTTGCCTTAAATGTAAGACCTTAAATGTGGCCTTTGGGGTGTGTGACCTGTGTTTCCTCACAGGGTGCATCGTATGTCGGTGCTGAAGGTTACTAGCCATGGTGGTCTTTGTAATAGTAGGCATGGTATTCTTTGTACGCCATATCATCGTAATATTCAGGTACTATATGGTACACCATGACTAGAGATGAGCGAATCGAAGCTGACGAAGTGGAATTCGATCTGAATTTCTGGAAAAATTTAATTCGCAACGAATGCGAATTTCCTTCGTGGTAACAAATCGCAATTTTTCCTAAAATGGCAGCCACATTTGTGAGGACTGAGGACATGGGGCAAGGAACTCTGGCAAGGCGGGATCACCCAAATTGACATGCATGCATGCAACCAATCAGCAGCCAGCCAGCCCTGTGATGTCACAGCCCTATAAATACGGCGGCCATCTTAGAATCAGACATTTTCCAGCGTTCTGAGTGCAGGGACAGACGTGAGAAGGCACTAGGGACAGCAATTGGAAAAACCTCATTGTGAAAAAAACCCTGAAAAAACTATTTATAAGTGCAGGGAAAGGATATGGAGGAATCATTTCACAGCATCTTAGTGCAGGGAGAGACGTCAGAAGGCGCTAGGGACAGTGATAGGAAAGTGATTTACAAGTGCAGGGAAAGATAATTTGGGGATCCAAATAACCGTTATACAGCTCTGTCATTCCAGCAATGTGTTCGTAGGGTGCAAGTGCTATGTTATAAGCCTTTAGTGGCCTATTACGTATCTGTGGAAAAAGAAAAATATATTCTCAGTTCACTTCTGCAGCTATATGTGGTGAAACCAAATACCGAAAATGAACTGAGATTAAACGGGTATAATCATCAAAAAATAAATCCTTTATTGAATACAAGTTACATATATAAAATGAGAGCATGATACAACAGATAAAAAATGACTACACCTGAGGAGGTATATCAGCACATGTATATCAAAGAAAAGAAGGGGAGAAAGATGGAGATAAAAAGTAAATCAACTGGCTTAATGCTGTGTATAAATCCGAGACCCCAATTGATATGTATGGATAGAGACATATAACACCCAAAGGGTATAAACTGCAAGTGCATGTAAGGAATACAATGAAATAAATCTCCACATCAATAAACGGTCACAGACAGCACAGCAAAGTGCAAGTGCATAATGACGACATATGGCCGTGGCACAGTAACAACATCCATCAAAGTAGCCTAAATAAATATAATCAAAGGCCAGGGCCACATCCCTAAAAACTCACAACGGGTATGCATTCATATTATGTCTATTGTGAGTTTTTAGGGATGTGGCTGTAGGCCCTGGCCTTTGATTATATTTACTTAGGCTACTTTGATGGCTGTTGTTACTGTGCCACGGCCATATATTTATGGACATGGGGATTTAGTCGTCATTATGCACTTGTACTTTGCTGTGCTGTCTGTGACCGTTTATTGATGTGGAGATTTATTTCATTGTATTCCTTACATGCACTTGCACGTTATACCCTTTGGGTGTTATATGACTCTATACATACATATCAATTGGGGTCTCGGATTTATACACAGCATTAAGCCAGTTGATTTACTTTTTATCTCCATCTCTTTCTCCCCTTCTTTTCTTTGATATACATGTGCTGATATACCTCCTCAGGTGTAGTCATTTTTTATCTGTTGTATCATGCTCTCATTTTATATATGTAACTTGTATTCAATAAAGGATTTATTTTTTGATGATATACCCGTTTAATCTCAGTTCATTTTCGGTATTAGGTGTATTTATGTACACTGAGTGGGTTTATACTTACTCTCCAGGGTCTTTTCACATAGTACATTCATAGATTATTTGTATGTCTGTTGTTTTGTAACCTGCATATAACAATTATATGTGGTGAAAGCGTTTAATGACGTATTTCAGAACTAAAAGAAAAATAATTACGCACTTCACTGGTGCATTTATTTGTGGCAAAAGCATTTAGTGGCCTATTTCAGTTAAAAAAGAAAAATACATTCAAAATATATACTCAGTTCACTTCTGCAGTTCACTTCACTGTTGCCTTTATTTGTGGTGAAAGAGTTTAAATGGCCTATTTCAGTACAAAATGAAAAATATATACGCATTTCACTTCCGCAGCTATTATTTCAGTACAAAAACAAAATATGTTCAGCGTTCACTTTTACAGTCATGTGTGGTAAAACATTTAGTGACGTATTTCGGTAGAAAAACAAAATATATTCAGCGTTCACTGTTGCAGGTATATGTGGCAAAACCTTTAGTGACCTATTTTGGTCAAAAAACTGATTTTATTCAGCGTTCCGCACTGCAGATATATGTGGTCAAATCTTTTGTGACTTATTTCAGTGGAAAATAAAATTGTATTCAGTGTTCAGCGCTGCAGTTATATGCGGTAAAATCTTTTGTGACTTATTTTGGTGGAATTTTTTTTTTTTCCAGCGCTGCAGTAATATGTGCCAAAATTTTATTGATGTAAAACCAAATTATTCAGTGGTCAGCGCTGCGGTTATACCGGTAAAAACTTTATTGAAGTATTTAGGTCGAAAAGCTAAATTTATTTTGCTGTCAGCTCTACAGTTATATGCGGTAAAATCTTTAGTGACGTATCTTGATGAACTTTGCGACTCTTCCGGGCTCAAAGCTATCTTGTTGCTTTGTCTTCTTATTATCTGTAGCTACTAGAGGCCTGTTCATACCAGGCAGGTTCGCCCAGAGGTATCTTGGTCAATCGACACTCTGTGATTGTGCCATTCTGTGGCTTCCTTATGCTGCTGCCATCTCCACACTCTGTCATTGTGCCGCTCTGTGGTCTCCTCATGCTGCTGCCACCTCCTCACTCAGTCATTGTGCTATTCTGTGGCCTACTCATGCTGCTGTCACCTCCTTACTTGGTCATTGTGTCACTCTGTGGTCTCCTCATGCTGCTGCCACCTCCTTACTCTGTCATTGTGCCACTTTGTGACCTACTTATGCTGCTGCCACCTTCTCACTCGGTCATTGTGCCATTCTGTGGCCTACTCATGCTGCTGTCACCTCCTCACTCGGTCATTGTGCCGCTCTGTGGTCTCCTCATGCTCCTGCCATCTCCTCACTCGGTCATTGTGCCACTCTGTGGCCTACTCATGCTGCTGCCACCTCCACGCTCTGTCATTGTGCCACTCTTTTGCCTACTCATGCTGCTGCCATCTCCACAATCTGTCATTGTGCCGCTTTGTGGTCTCCTCATGCTGCTGCCACCTCCTCACTTGGTCATTGTGCCACTCTGTGACCTACTCATGCTGCTGCCACCTCCAGACTCTGTCATTGTGCTGCTCTGTGGTCTCCTCATGCTGCTGCCACCTCCACACTCTGTTGTTGTGCCACTCTGTGGCCTACTCATGATGCTGCCACCTCCAGACTCTGTCATTGTGCCGATCTGTGGTCTCCTCATGCTGCTGCCACCTCCACACTCTGTTGTTGTGCCACTCTGTGGCCTACTCATGATGCTGCCACCTCCAGACTCTGTCATTGTGCCGATCTGTGGTCTCCTCATGCTGCTGCCACCTCCTCACTCAGTCATTGTGCCACTCTGTGGTCTCCTCATGCTGCTGACAACTCCAGACTCTGTCATTGTGCCACTCAGTAGCCTACTCATGCTGCTGCCACCTCCACACTCTGTCATTGTGCCACTCTGTGGCCTCCTCCTGATGCTGCTGCCGCCACCTCCAGACTCTTACATTGTGCCGCTCTGTGGTCTCCTCATGCTGCCCTCACCTCCAGACTTGGTCATTGTGCCACTCTGTGGCCTCCTCCTGATGCTGCTGCTGCAGACACCTCCAGACTCTTTCATTGTGCCGCTCTGTTGTCTCCTCCTGATGCTGCTGCTGCAGACACCTCCAGACTCTGTCATCATGCCACTCTTTTGCCTACTCACGCTGCTGCCACTTCCACACTCTGTCATTGTGCCACTCTGTGGCTTCCCCATGCTGCTGCCAACTCCAGACTCTGTCATTGTGCCACTCAGTGGCCTCCTCATGCTTCTGCCACCTCCTCACTCGGTCATTGTGCCACTCTGTGGCCTCCTGCTGCTGACACCTCCAGACTCTGTCATTGTGACACTCTGTGGTCTCCTCATGCGGCTGCCTACTCCAGACTCTGTAGTTGTGCCACTGTGTGGCCTACTAATGTTGCTGCAACCTCCCCACACAGTCATTGTGCAACTCTGTGGCTTCCCCATGCTGCTGCCAACTCCAGACTCTGTCATTGTGCCACTCAGTGGCCTACTCATGCTGCTGCCACCTCCACACTCTGTCATTGTGCCACTCTGTGGCCTCCTGATTCTGCTGCCACCTCCAGACTCTGTCATTGTGCTGCTCTGTGGTCTCCTCATGCTGCCGACGCCTGCAGACTCGGTCATTGTGCCATTTGTTGGCCTCCTCATTCTGATGCCACCTCCAGAACCTGTCATTGGGCCACTCTGTGGTCTCCTCATGCTGCTTCCACCTCACCACTATGTCATAGGTCCCCTCTGTGGACTTCTCATGCTGTTCCCACCCTCCCCACTTTATGACTGGTTCACTATTTTGGCTTTCGGCCTGGCTGACATCATCATTTATTTGACACTTCTGATCTGTCAGAAGGAAGGAAAAATAAGACGCATGACGGATCCTGTCTGTGTAGCCGCTTTAAGGCCTAGCTTATGATTTGGTAGCCAAAAGCAGGAGTGGGTACAAAACACAGAAGACATGCAAATATCCCATTCATGTGTCATCTCTTTGGATCCACTCCTGTTATTTTTGAGCTTTAGCAATACTGATGCTGACCAAGTGAAGAAAAATGCTCAACAGACAGGATCCGTTTTTGAGGGGTTATTTTTCTGATGGATCAGAGAAGGGGAAAATAATGAGTGACGTCAAAACAAACTTACTGCTGACACCCACTCCACTCTGTCAGGGGGGACGCTACTTTTATAAGCATTTAATAGAACAGTTTCTGTAGACATCTTTGTGGAATCAGCTGACGAGGGTGTAAAAGGACTGCGCTTCTTCTTGACGCTAACATCTGCCTGTAAGGCTAAGTTGATACTTGAGTTATTTTGTCAGTTTTGTCCTCGTGACCAGTGTTCCCTCTAAGCCTTGGCAGCTGCTGAGCAGTGTTGGCTCAGAGCTGGGCACAGCGCCATCAACGGTGTGCAATAGGAAAACCTAAGATAATTGTCACATTAAAGAGCATACAGTGTAACCCCTGAGCCATCCCGTACAATACAGTATAATTTCTGCAACATGCCCTGTAGTATACAGTATAATCCCTACACCATGCTTTACAGAATACATTATAATCCCTGCACCATGCTGTGTAATATACAGTATAATCCCTACACCATGCTGTACAATATACAGTATAATTCCTGCACATGCCGTATAATATACATTATAATCCCTGCACTGCTGTACAGTACACATTATAACCCCTCCACCATGCTTTGCAATATACATTATAACCCCTGCACCATGCTGTACAATATACATTAAAATCCATACACTATACAGTAAAATATACAGTATAATCCATACACCATTCTGTACAATATACATTATAATTCCTGCACCATGCTATACAGTATACAATATAATCCATACACCATGCTGTAGACTATACAACATAACCCCACAGTGTAGGTGTTATACTGTATTTTGAACGGCATGGTGTATGAATTATAATGTATATTGAACAGCAAATGTATGGAGGTTGCACCATGCTGGACAAAAAACAAACAAACTGTGGGATAGATAGATAGATAGATAGATAGCTATACCTATATACAGCCTATACCTATATACATATATACAGCCTATACCTATATACAGTCTATACCTATATATGGTCTATACCTATGTACATACAGACGTGGACAAAATTGTTGGTACCCTTTGGTCAATGAAAGAAAAAGTCACAATGGTCACAGAAATAACTTTAATCTGACAAAAGTAATAATAAATTAAAATTCTATAAATGTTAACCAATGAAAGTCAGACATTGTTTTTCAACCATGCTTCAACAGAATTATGTAAAAAAATAAACTCATGAAACAGGCATGGACAAAAATGATGGTACCCCTAACTTAATATTTTGTTGCGCAACCTTTTGAGGCAATCACTGCAATCAAACGCTTCCTGTAACTGTCAATGAGACATCTGCACCTCTCAGCAGGTATTTTGGCCCACTCCTCATGAGCAAACTGCTCCAGTTGTGTCCGGTTTGAAGGGTGCCTTTTCCAGACTGCATGTTTCAGCTCCTTCCAAAGATGCTCAATAGGATTGAGGTCAGGGCTCATAGAAGGCCACTTTAGAATAGTCCAATTTTTTCCTCTTAGCCATTCTTGGGTGTTTTTAGCGGTGTGTTTTGGGTCATTGTCCTGTTGCAAGACCCATGACCTGCGACTGAGACCAAGCTTTCTGACACTGGCTAGTACATTTCTCTCTAGAATTCCTTGATAGTCTTGAGATTTCATTGTACCCTGCACAGATTCAAGACACCCTGTGCCAGACGCAGCAAAGCAGCCCCAGAACATAACAGAGCCTCCTCCATGTTTCACAGTAGGGACAGTGTTCTTTTCTTGATATGCTTCATTTTTTCGTCTGTGAACATACAGCTGATGTGCCTTGGCAAAAACTTCGATTTTTGTCTCATCTGTCCACAGGACATTCTCCCAGAAGCTTTGTGGCTTGTCAACATGTAGTTTGGCATATTCCAGTCTTGCTTTTTTATGATTCGTTTTCAACAATGGTGTCCTCCTTGGTCGTCTCCCATGTAGTCCACTTTGGCTCAAACAACGACGGATGGTGCGATCTGACACTGATGTTCCTTGAGCATGAAGTTCACCTTGAATCTCTTTAGAAGTCTTTCTAGGCTCTTTTGTTACCATTCGGATTATCCGTCTCTTAGATTTGTCATCAATTTTCCTCCTGCGGCCACGTCCAGGGAGGTTGGCTACAGTCCCATGGATCTTAAACTTATGAATAATATGTGCAACTGTACTCACAGGAACATCTAGTTGCTTGGAGATGGTCTTATAGCCTTTACCTTTAACATGCTTGTCTATAATTTTCTTTCTGATCTCTTGAGACAGCTCTTTCCTTTGCTTCCTCTGGTCCATGTCGAGTGTGGTACACACCATATCACCAAACAACACAGTGATTACCTGGAGCCATATATATAGGCCCAATGGCTGATTACAAGGTTGTAGACACCTGTGATGCTAATTAGTGGACACACCTTGAATTAACATGTCCCTTTGGTCACATTATGTTCTGTGTTTTCTAGGGGTACCATCATTTTTGTCCATGCCTGTTTCATGAGTTTATTTTTTTACATAATTCTGTTGAAGCATGGTTGAAAAACAATGTCTGACTTTCATTGGTTAACATTTATAGAATTTTAATTTATTATTACTTTTGTCAGATTAAAGTTATTTCTGTGACCATTGTGACTTTTTCTTTCATTGACCAAAGGGTACCAACAATTTTGTCCACGTCTGTATATACAGCCTATACCTATATACATTCTATACCTATATACAGCCTACACCGTGTAGACTGTACATAGGTATAGGCTGTATATAGGTATGGACTGTATATAGGTGTAGGCTGTACAGGTATAGGCTGTACATAGGTATAGGCGGTACATAGGTATAGGCTGTACATAGGTATAGGCTGTACATATGTGTAGGCGGTACATAGGTGTAGACTGTACATAGGTGTAGACTGTACATAGGTATAGGCTGTACATAGGTATAGACTGTATATAGATATAGGCTGTACATAGGTGTAGGCTGTACATAGATATAGGCTGTACATAGGGGTAGGCTGTACATAGGTATAGGCTGTGTATAGGTATAGGCTGTACATAGGTATAGGCTGTACATAGGTATAGGCTGTACATAGGTGTAGGCTGTACATAGGTGTAGGCTGTACATAGGTGTAGGCTGTACAAAGGTATAGGCTGTACATAGGTGTAGGCTGTACATAGGTGTAGGCTGTACATAGGTGTAGGCGGTATATAGGTATAGGCTATACATAGGTGTAGGCTGTACATAGGTGTAGGTGGTACATAGGTATAGGCTGTACATAGGTGTAGGCTGTACATAGGTGTAGGCTGTACATAGGTGTAGGCTGTACATAGGTATAGGCGGTATATAGGTATAGGCTGTACATAGGTGTAGGCTGTACATAGGTATAGGCGGTACATAGGTATAGGCGGTACATAGGTATAGGCTGTACATAGGTATAGGCTGTACATAGGTATAGACTGTATATAGGTATAGGCTGTATATAGGTATAGACTGTATATAGATATAGGCTGTACATAGGGGTAGGCTGTACATAGGTGTAGGCTGTACATAGATATAGGCTGTACATAGGGGTAGGCTGTACATAGGTATAGGCTGTACATAGGTGTAGGCTGTACATAGGTGTAGGCGGTACATAGGTATAGGCGGTACATAGGTATAGGCTGTGCATAGGTATAGACTGTATATAGGTATAGACTGTATATAGATACAGGCTGTACATAGGGGTAGGCTGTACATAGGTATAGGCTGTACATAGGTGTAGGCTGTATAGGTATAAGCTGTACATAGGTATAGGCTGTATATAGGTGTAGGCTGTACAGGTATAGGCTGTACATAGGTATAGGCGGTACATAGGTATAGGCTGTACATAGGTATAGGCTGTACATAGGTATAGACTGTATATAGGTATAGACTGTATATAGATATAGGCTGTACATAGGGGTAGGCTGTACATAGGTATAGGCTGTACATAGGTGTAGGCTGTACATAGGTGTAGGCGGTACATAGGTATAGGCGGTACATAGGTATAGGCTGTGCATAGGTATAGACTGTATATAGGTATAGGCGGTACATAGGTATAGGCTGTACATAGGTGTAGGCTGTACATAGGTGTAGGCTGTACATAGGTATAGGCTGTACATAGGTGTAGGCTGTACATAGGTATAGGCTGTACATAGGTGTAGGCTGTACATAGGTGTAGGCTGTACATAGGTATAGGCGGTATATAGGTATAGGCTGTACATAGGTGTAGGCTGTACATCGGTATAGGCTGTACATAGGTGTAGGCTGTACATAGGTGTAGGCTGTACATAGGTATAGGCGGTACATAGGTATAGGCGGTACATAGGTATAGGCTGTACATAGGTATAGACTGTACATAGGTATAGGCTGTATATAGGTATAGACTGTATATAGGTATAGACTGTATATAGATATAGGCTGTACATAGGGGTAGGCTGTACATAGGTGTAGGCTGTACATAGATATAGGCTGTACATAGGGGTAGGCTGTACATAGGTATAGGCTGTGTATAGGTATAGGCTGTACATAGGTATAGGCTGTGTATATGTGTAGGCTGTACATAGGTGTAGGCTGTACATAGGTGTAGGCTGTACATAGGTGTAGGCTGTATATAGGTATAGGCTGTACATAGGTGTAGGCTGTACATAGGTGTAGGCGGTACATAGGTATAGGCGGTACATAGGTATAGGCTGTACATAGGTATAGGCTGTACATAGGTATAGACTGTACATAGGTATAGACTGTATATAGGTATAGACTGTATATAGATATAGGCTGTACATAGGGGTAGGCTGTACATAGGTATAGGCTGTACATAGGTGTAGGCTGTACATAGGTGTAGGCGGTACATAGGTATAGGCGGTACATAGGTATAGGCTGTACATAGGTATAGACTGTATATAGATACAGGCTGTACATAGGGGTAGGCTGTACATAGGTATAGGCTGTACATAGGTGTAGGCTGTATAGGTATAGGCTGTACATAGGTATAGGCTGTACATAGGTATAGGCTGTACATAGGTATAGGCTGTACATAGGTGTAGGCTGTACATAGGTGTAGGCTGTACATAGGTATAGGCGGTATATAGGTATAGGCTGTACATAGGTGTAGGCTGTACATGGGTATATACTGTATATAGGTATAGACTGTATATAGATATAGGCTGTACATAGGTGTAAAAACTCACTTAAAAAAGTGGCCTAAATGGGTGAAAATGCTCCAAACCCAGACACTGTAGCGCGCCTCCATAAATAAAGCTGTGAGCCGCACCCACAACAGACCATGTGACACAGAAGCTACCAGGTGCAAAAGAACGTTACCAACAAAATTAAGTGGCACATTCCATACACATAAGGACAAAAACTCACTGAAAAAAGTGGCCTAAATGGGTGAAAATGCTCCAAACCCAGACACTGTAGCGCGCCTCCATAAATAAAGCTGTGAGCCGCACCCACAACAGACCATGTGACACAGAAGCTACCAGGTGCAAAAGAACGTTACCAACAAAATTAAGTGGCACATTCCATACACATAAGGACAAAAACTCACTGAAAAAAGTGGCCTAAACGGGTGAAAATGCTCCAAACCCATACACTGTAGCGCGTCTATAACCGGGGGAGCAATTCCAACCTTATGTGTATGGAATGTGCCACTTTATTTTGTTGGTAACGTTCTTTTGCACCTGGTAGCTCCGGTGTCACATGGTCTGTTGTGGGTGCGGCTCCCAGCTTTATTTTACCTCACAGTGCATTGGTGATATCACTATGGAGGCATGTGAGAGCCTGGCTGTGAGGTAATTGCACTGTTCAGACCCTGTTCACACACCACAGGCAGGTTAGTGGTAGGACCCCATGCGTGCTGAGACACTGTGACGTGGTGCATGAGGGGCTCCGATATGTTCCTGACTGGAAGATATTGGCAAAGTTCTCAGCTTTTAACATCGGCCTGAGGAATTAGCTAGTATTGTCAGTTGTGTATCATTTTGGTACATTTTTTGCAGTGAATTGTGTACATAGGTGTAGACTGTATAGGTATAGGCTGGTACATAGATGTAGACTGTATAAATATAGGCTGTACATAGATGTAGACTGTATAGGTGTAGACTGTATAGGTATAGGCTGTACATAGATGTAGACTGTATAGGTATAGGCTGTACATAGGTATAGGCTGTATATAGGTGGAGAGCATGCTGCTGCAGAACACAAGGGGTGAAACCACTGGCAGGAACACACCATTCCAGTGATAGATTACCACTGGGATAGGATGGTGTGTCCCTGACACTGGTTTCACCCCTTGTGTTCTGCAGCAGCATGCCTTCCTGGTCTGTCGCCAGCATACTTATGTAGCAGGCGCAGCAGGCAGATCTCAGTCTCAGGACAGAGTCTAGCTTCTAAGATGGCGGCACCCCCACCAACACCGCCTTCACATTACCTCTCTCTGTGCACTGCTGCTCCTCCTCTTCGGTCATAAAAAGAAGGTGGAGGCAGCAGTAGCACTGGAATATGTGGAACCCCGCTGAGCCGCACAGGAGGAAGTTTTGAAGAAGTCAGACTCATCATGAGTGTGTGCAAGTGGGGGCATTTTTTGCAAGCAGGGTGAGTGGCCCCTGAGCGGACTTATTAAACTTGTGAGCGGGGGCACAATAATTGCTGCGCGGCCGCTCACCCATGCAGCTTAGAGGGAACACTGCCCGTGACTGCCCAAATAGGTGAAGTGTGCAGTGATTCTAAGAGCGACACCTGTCATGTGCTTGTCATACAGGCTCACAGTATTATTTCACTACCACAGAAAACTCCCTATGTGCGTTACTGCAAGGCACAGTGTTCTATACCCATATAAAGGTTCTCTGCAGCCCGGAAATAGCCAATTTTTAATGCGATTGCCGAGAATAAATTTGGATCAAAGCAGATTTCTCCCATAAAATCGGCAAACTAGACCGAATCAAATTTTTTAAAAATTTGCTCATCTCTAACCATGACTTCTAGACAAAGAGGCAAATCTTCTGGGTGTTTTCATCTTTAAATGGGTTGTGCAAGAATGGTTTAAGACAGGCATGTCCAAACTGCGGCCCTCCAGCTGTTCCAAAACTACAACTCCCAGCATGCCTGGATAGCTTACAGCTATTAGGGCATGATGGGAGTTGTAGTTTTTCAACAGCTGGAGGGCCGCAGTTTGGACACGCCTGGTTTAAGAGAAGCACCTGGAAAGGGAAGCTTATTTACTGGCTTCCCAGTGTTGGCTCCCTGCTCCTTCTCCTCCCAGCCTGCGATGCTCCGGTGGGCTCCCTTCCTAAAAACATCCGGTTTGACGCCTCCTGCAGCCCATCACTAGACACAGCAGGTACAAGCTCCCCTTACATAGTACAATAGTATATAAGGTCGAAAAAAGACAATTGTCCATCCAGTTCAACCTGTCATCCTGCAAGTTGTTCCAGAGAAAGGCAAAAAATAACCCCTTTGAGGTAAAGCAAATTTTCCCCACTTAAGGGGAAGAAAATTCCTTCCCGACTCCATTCAGGCAATCAGAATAACTCCCTGGACCAACGACCCCTCTCTAGTAGCTAGATCATCATGACAAATGGTCACACAACACAAGGGGATCCAGTCACTGCAGGCGGCATCCAGGGCCGGACTGGGGATAAAAACCAGCCCTGAAAAAAGTTGCCCACCAGCCCCACAGCATTGCGTCATTATTTACTTGTTTATAATAGGAGAAAGCATTCATTTTAAAACACGTGTGTAAACACGAATATGAACTTTGCCCCACGATAGCTCTTTTGTAGAACCCCCATTGTTCATATTATCACAGTGTTTTCCCAACCAGGATGCCTCCAACTGTTGCAAAACTCCAACTCTCAGCATGCTCAGACCACGCCCAGTGTTTTACCACGCCCTTTGACCCGCCCCTTTTTTGTTGGCCACATATTTAATGATTGTTGCATGCAACATTTTACTTGACCAGCTACAAACCGGATTCCAGAAAAGTTGGGACACTAAACAAATTGTGAATAAAAACTGAATGCAATGATGTGGAGATGGCAAATGTCAATATTTTATGTGTAATAGAACGTAGATGACAGATCAAATGTTTAATCCAAGTAAATGTATAATTTTAAAGGAAAAATACGTTGATTTAAATTTTCACGGTGTCAACAAATCCCCAAAAAGTTGGGACAAGTAGCAAAAAGAGGCTGGAAAAAGTAAATTTGAGCATAACGAAGAGCTGGAAGACCAATTAACACTAATTAGGTCAATTGGCAACATGATTGGGTATAAAAAGAGCTTCTCGGAGTGGCAGTGTCTCTCAGAAGCCAAGATGGGTAGAGAATCACCAATTCCCACAATGTTGCGCAGAAAGATAGTGGAGCAATATCAGAAAGGTGATACCCAGCGAAAAATTAGAAAGACTTTGCATCTATCATCATCAACTGTGCATAACATCATCCGAAGATTCAGAGAATCTGGAACAATCTCTGTGCGTAAGGGTCAAGGCCGTAAAACCATACTGGATGCCCGTGATCTCCGGGCCCTTAAACGACACTGCACCACAAACAGGAATGCTACTGTAAAGGAAATCACAGAATGGGCTCAGGAATACTTCCAGAAACCATTGTCAGTGAACACAATCCACCGTGCCATCCGCCGTTGCCAGCTGAAGCTCTACAGTGCAAAGAAGAAGCCATTTCTAAGCAAGATCCACAAGCTCAGGCGTTTTCACTGGGCCAGGGATCATTTAAAATGGAGTGTGGCAAAATGGAAGACTGTTCTGTGGTCAGACGAGTCACGATTCAAAGTTCTTTTTGGAAATCTGGGACGCCATGTCATCCGGACCAAAGAGGACAAGGACAACCCAAGTTGTTATCAACGCTCAGTTCAGAAGCCTGCATCTCTGATGGGATGGGGTTGCATGAGTGCGTGTAGCATGGGCAGCTTGCATGTCTGGAAAGGCACCATCGACAACATATGCTCTCATCCAGACGTCATCTCTTTCAAGGAAGACCCTGCATTTTTCAACAAGATAATGCCAGACCACATTCTGCATCAATCACAACATCATGGCTGCGTAGGAGAAGGATCCGGGTACTGAAATGGCCAGTCTGCAGTCCAGATCTTTCACCTATAGAGAACATTTGGTGCATCATAAAGAGGAAGGTGCAACAAAGAAGGCCCAAGACGATTGAACAGTTAGAGGCCTGTATTAGACAAGAATGGGAGAGCATTCCTATTTCTAAACTTGAGAAACTGGTCTCCTCGGTCCCCAGACGTCTGTTGAGTGTTGTAAGAAGAAGGGGAGATGCCACACAGTGGTGAAAATGGCCTTGTCCCAACTTTTTGGGGATTTGTTGACACCATGAAATTCTGATTCAACATATTTTTCCCTTAAAATGGTACATTTTCTCAGTTTAAACTTTTGTTCCGTGATTTATGTTCTATTCTGAATAAAATATTAGAAGTTGGCACCTCCACATCATTGCATTCAGTATTTATTCACAATTTGTATAGTGTCCCAACTTTTTTGGAATCCGGTTTGTATTTTAGATATTCTACGGCAGTCCTGTTGCAATCCCCCCTCCCCCCAATTAGCCTTTCGACCAAATAATACAAATATTTATAAAATCTCACCTATATGCTGCAAAAAAAAAAAAAATCTGCTATGTAAAATTGATAATAAAGATCAACTACAAACATAAACATATTTCACATGAAAACTTACAGTTACTTGGCTTGACCCTTGGGGATCTCGGACACCACTTCCACACATGTTGTGTTTTATCCTAATGAGAAACATTTCATAATAAGGATTTGGAGAAGGGGCAGAGGGATCACAGAGCAGGGAGAGGCTGGTGCTGCTACTAGGGGGGCATACCATGGGGGAGTAATAAAGCCCACCATAATGCCCCCCCCCCCAGTAGAAATAAGTCTCCTTATAATGTTCAAAACATACCCCCTTGTAATGGCCCCAGTTGAGCTAATGTTCCCATAATGTGTTAATATAAAATACCCCTTCTCAGTGCCCCCGTAGATGACCCCATAATGCTCCTCCCCCCTTCCCCCCACCATAATATGTCCCAGTATGAAATGCCCCTATACAGAGCCCCCCATATAAAATACCCATTATTTTTAGCCTCAGTAGATGTCCCTATAGTGCCAGTAAGATGTGCCCCCATAGATGCCCCAATCATGTGCCAGTAAGATGTGCCCCCATAGATGCCCCCAATCATGTGCCAGTAAGATGTGCCCCCATAGATGCCCCCAATTAAGTGCCAGTAAGATGCCCCCGAATCATGTGCCAGTAATAAGAGCCCCACCACCATCATGTGCCAGCAGCCCCCATATCATGTGCCAATACCCCCCATATCATGTGCCAATAGCCCCTTTATCATGTGCCAGTAGCCGCCCCTTATCATGTGCCAATAGCCCCCATATCATGTGCCAGTAGCCCCCATATCATGTGCCAGTAGCCCCCATATCATGTGCCAGCAGCCCCCATATCATGTGCCAGTAGCCCCCATATCATGTGCCAATAGCTCCCTTATGTGCCAGTAACCCCCCCTTATGTGCCAGTAGCCCACATATCATGTGCCAGTAAAAAACAAAAAAAACACTTATACTTACCCCCAGCGATGAGATGCAGGCCTCTTCCGGCCTGTGTCCCTCGCTAAACGGCTCAGGCGGCGTGATGACGTTATCGCGCTGCCTGCAACGGCCTCTGATAGGCTGCCAGCACTAGGCCGGCAGCCTATCAGAGGAAGCATAGACATCTGTATCGCCATCCTGAGGACGGCGATACAGATGACTATGAAGATGAGCGCTTCCACAATGGAAGTGCTCATCTCCTGCTGCTGTGCCCTGCCCCCGGCCGCCCACACTTGCCACCAGGGCCGCGGCCTTGCGGCACTCACGCCTGATGGCCTTTCGGGAAATTTCCCGGTATCCCGGCAGGCCAGTCCGGCCCTGGCGGCATCAAACAGGATGTTTTCAACGAGGAAGCTCAGCAGAGCTTCATAGGCTTGGAGGAGAAGAAGCTGGGAGCCAGCATCGGGAAGCAGGTAAATAAGCTTCTCTTTACAGGACCAACTAAGTGGGAAGGGGGGGAGTTGCCAACCCGCCATTCTTGCACAACCCCTTTAAAATACTGTCATCTCCCCATTCCTGCACTCCTCTTCATTCTACACAACATCCTGGTACCAGCCATGGCAATGCCTGGGAGTCAAGAGGGGTGGAGGAATGAAAAGAGGTGAGTATTGAGGTGTCTAGTCTGGATTAAGGACTTGGCTGGTATGGTCTGGGGGTCTGTATTAGTTTAGGGTCTCGGGGATGATATATATGCTATTTGTGATAAAAATGTTGTTTGTTGGGGCATGCCTTATAGATATAGGCGAGGCATGCTTCTCAGAATCTCCTTGATCTCCCTTCTCAAAGGTGGGCAAGTATAACCGGTTTGGCCTTACAACTTACACAACATCATCTTCTCTGGTGATGTCTTAGCGGAGGAGGGTGACAGCATGGGTCATATGGTAATACTAACGTCTTCCGTCAGTGACGCAAGAAGACATCCGTCCTGGGATGAAAAGTAAGCAAAACTATTGTGCAACTTGGAGTCATCATCCAGCAGGTGGTTGTTGATTTAACCCAAAACCACAACCCAATCCGTGTAATCTTATATACAGATCCTGATTCTTTGCACACGTAGCAGACCTCCCCTATTTGCTTTTATTTTGAAGGATAAATAGACATTACAATTTGCTCAATGGCATGCTAATGGCAGTGACCTCTCATGGCCTTCTAGCTAACTTCTCCTTTATAACGTCACACCTGTCAGACTTGTTTCAACAGGAGGCATTGCGATTTCTGAAAACCGCAGTCAGATGAACCTTACAGATCATGAAGTAATCCCCCCAGAAAGTGAGGCGTATCTCTATTAGGGAGCATGCACACAAACGTACTTTTTTTCCTGCATCCATTCCGCATATTTAGCGGTTCTGATGCGGACCCGTTCATTTCTATGGAGCCGTTAAAAATGAGAACAGTCAACCGTTTGTTTTCCGCATCTGTCGTCCGTGGTTTCATTCCGCAAAAAAAGGAAAGCATGTCCTATTCTTGTCCGCAATAAACGGTCCGCGGCCCCATTCAAGTCAAGGGGTCCGCAAAAAATGCGGATGCCAAAAAGGAAGCCTTTCGTATGTCATCTTTCCCTCCGTTTTTTTTTTTGCAGATCGGTTGCCAGGAAGCCGATTTTCAAGGCCTGAGAACTTCTACAGGAAGTTGAAACTCAGTTTTGGCAAAGTTTGGACATCTGCTTTTTAGGAAAAAAATGCCCCGTTGGGATGTTGAAAAGCTCATAACCCTTGTCCAGGAACGGCCAGAGCTCTGGGACACCAGGCCCAATGTGTACCATGACCGCATAAAAAAAGATGGGTCCTGGGAGGAAGTGGCTCGCCGCATGAAGCCTTCTGAATGGGACAGAGCAGACATCAGAGGTCGTGCAGATTTAGGTTAATGCAAGCAATGCTGTTTTGTGTCCTGCCCCTGTGTTTGCCCTAATAATTTGGCTAGCAGTCCCATGAGGTCAAATTTTTATGACATTTGTGGACAGGTCTGGGCTGCGCATGTTTGTCATTCATTTTGTCTTTTAAAATTTGTGAAGACCAACATGTTTAATGCATGTCCAGACCTTTGCACCAGCACACAGTAGTAATGTGTACACAGCGCGCGCACTTTACAGTTTTGGACACATGTGGCCCTGTTCTAATTTACATGGTACAAGAAAATTTAGACTAGCACATTCTTATTCATAGTCACAGGTGCATATCCATAAAGCAAACATGGTTGATAAAAAAATAATGGCTGCACACACATATAAGCTGTAAAGCTGAGAAATGGGGATCATTCTAAATTCAAGTGGTGTTATACCTACTATAAATGGATCACTGGAAGCTCTTAGCGCACATTTTTATCAAGCTTGTGTCGGGCCCATCTACCAAGCGTCAAGGTGGCTTCCGCAGAGTGCGCTTCCATTGATCCATTTATAGTAGGTATAATAGCACTTGAATTTAGAATGATCCCCCATTTCTCAGCTTTACAGCTTATATGTGTGTGCAGCCATTATTTTTTTAACAACCATGTTTGCTTTATGGATATGCACCTATTACTATGAATAAGATTGTGCCAGTCTAAATTTTCTTGTAGTATTTATTGAGGGTAGCTCCTCTTTCTGCCTGGGGCTTCTGAGCAAAATGTAGCTGGTTCCTACACTGCTCTGAAAATGTAGGCTTGGATAAGTCCAAGAGAGGCGGTATATTAGTGATAGGGACCCGTCTGCGGATGCCCCCTTGATGCCCGACAGATGGGCCCAACACAAGTTTGATCAGAATGTGCGCTAAGAGCTTCCATTGATCCATTTATAGTAGGTATAATACTACTTGAATTACTGCTTATATGTGTGTGCAGCCATTATTTTTTTTATCAACCTAATTTACATGGTGACATTTTTCCCCTTGTGGGGATTCGCTCTGGTAGTTAGGACTAGCGGATGCAGTAAAGAGGCAAAGTACACAGTTCTTGAATCAAACAGCGGTGTTTATTCACACATTGGTGTATAACAAAATGCAGATAAGGTGTATCACAGAACGCAGGTGGCTTGGTGTTTGTTCACACACAAGGAAAGTCCATAAACAATAAAAGTCACCTTTTCTCCTGGGTGTTAATTCACACCCTGTTAGCAATCATCAAGTCCATAGTCGGCCTGTTCGCCTTTAGAGGGGCCTGAGTCCTCCAGCCCGGCTCAAACCTCAGTTCACAGCACACAGACTCCTGAGATCCACTGTCAGAGGGAGGTAAATCCACACACCTGGCAGTGCTAGCTGGTTTTTATGCCTGTAAAATCCTGGCCTGGAACATGGGGATTAGTCACCCGCCCAGCACTTTGACTACTCCCAGTAAGAGCCGTCCCGGATCAGCTATGACAGCCATGCTAAATCTCAAGGTGTCAATTAGCAATAGCTGCTGCTGACACATAAAATACCGGCTCTTATTTAACCGAGGCCAGGAACCTTGGTGACACATACCTTCCATCCACGATGATTCCAGGTACCTTATTACATACCCCCCTCTTTGGTCAACTCTGAGGGGGTGAACACCTGCCATACAGTATACCTGGGACAGGGCATCCGCGTTTCCCTGCAACCGGCCTGCCCTGTGTTCCACAGATAACCTAAAGTTCTGTAAGGACAGGAACCACCTGGTGACTCTGGCATTTCTGTCTTCGGCCTGGCCCATCCACTTGAGAGGGGTGTGGTCAGTCACCAGGTGGAACTTTATCCCCAACAAATAGTAGCGGAGAGACTCGAGAGCCCACTTGATAGCCAGGCACTCTCTCTCCACTATACCTGGTTTCGGCTGGGGTGAGCTTGTGGTTTAAAAGGACAACGGGATGCTCCCTCCGTTGACTTCCTGAGAGAGTACCGCACAGAGGCATACTTCGGGACTCAGACTGGGACATGCTTCTGCCGTGTAGTTATTGTGGGCGGACCATGGACATCTGTGACTAATATGTAGGCTGTGAGCTATGGCGTACTGTAACATGTGGTGTTTATTTTCCCCTTTTAGCATGGTTTTCCCCCAAAAAAATTGTGTTGGGGTCATAATTTGATGTTACTTGTAATGTTTGGAATTAAATTTCTATATAGCGTATATCATTTTTTTTTTTATGTGGATGTATTTCTGGAGCGTAATAATATTACAGGCTATAGCTACTAGAGAGGGGTCGTTAATCTAGGGAGTTATTCTGATTGCCTGATTGGAGTCGGGAAGGAATTTTTTATTCCCCTAAAGTGGGGAAAATTGGCTTTTTTTTTTTGCCTTCCTCTGGATCAACTTGCAGGATAACAGGCTGAACTGGATGGACAAATGTATTTTTTCAGCCTTATGCTCTATGTTACTATGTTTCCACTGGGAAAAAAAATAAAACTCGATGGACTAGTTGTCGGGATCAGTTCCATTGCAAAATTAAATGACAATGGGTGCAGTGGTGATGGTGGAGCAGGAAAAAGGCCGTATCTCTACACACAGCAGTTACGGGTACTTCAACCAGTGATGGATTTGAGGCCATAAGTTTTTTCATTAAATAAAGTTTTTAACTAGTATTAATTGATTAGCAGGCGCTCACTATCTGTATTTCATACATATAACATATATATTTGTAAGGTAGTAGTAATGATAAAATATGTCATATATTGGTATAAGACATATGGTGAGATAATTTTAAATAATAAAATCACACAACATCAAATAAGACCATGTGGTGAAATCGTATAACATCAGATAAAAACTAACATCCGATAAAAACTTACAACATCAGATAAAACTTGTGATAAGAAATCTTTTGGTGGTGTATACATAAAGTGCATTAACCTCTTCTGGACATAGGGTGTAGCGGTACGCCCTGATTACCCGGTCTTTAAGGACACAGGGCATACGGGTACGTCCTATGCATTTCTGATCACCGCCGCAAATCATTGAGCAGGCACCTTGGCTAAATGCGAGGGGGGTCCCGTGACCCCCCCTGTCGGGTTTGCGGTTTTACCTTATGCGGCATGCAGCGGTGCCATCGGGTCCCCATGCGGCTGTAGGGGGGACCCGATGGCATGGAAGGCAGCGCGATGCCTTCCGGTGACGAGCCTGTGAGATCCAGCCTCCTGGATCTCACAGGCCAGAAGCTGTATGAGTAATACTCACTGTATTACTCATACAGCCAATGCATTCCGATATAGAAGTATTGGAATGCATTGTAAAAGGGATTAGACCAACAAAAGTTGAAGTCCCAAAGTGGGACAAAAAATAAAGTAAAAAAAAAGTTTAAAAAATGAAGTTTCCCCCCCAAAAAAATGTAACGTTTCAAGTAAAAATAAACAAAAAATTAATTTTCCCCAAATAAAGTAAAAAGACATATTAGGTATCACCGCGTCCGTATTGACCGGCTCTATAAACATATCACATGACCTAACCCCTCAGATGAACACCGTAAAAAATAAAACTGTCCTAAATAAACCATTTTTTTGTCACCTTACATCACAAAAAGTACAACAGTAAGCTATCAAAAAGGCTTATGCCGCCCGAAATAGTACTAATCTAACCATCACCTCATCCCGCTAAAAATTAGCCCCTACCTAAGACAATTGCCCAAAAAATAAAAAAACTATGGCTCAGAATATGGAGACACTAAAACATCATTTTTTTTGTTTAAAAAAAGCTGTTATTGTGTAAAACTTAAGTAAATTATATATTTTTTATACATATTAGGTATCGCCACATCCGTATCGACCGGCTGTATTAAAATATCACATAACCTAACCCCTTAGATGAACACCGTAAAAAAAGCCATTTTTTGTCATCTTACATCACAAAAAGTGTAATAGCAAGCGATCAAAAAGTCATATGCACCCCAAAATGGTGCCAATCAAACCATCATCTCATAAACAAAAGTAAAAAAAAGTTTAAAAAATAAAGTTTCCCCCCAAAAAATTTAACGTTTCAAGTAAAAATAAACAAAAACGTAATTTTTCCCCAAATAAAGTTTTTAAAAAAATTGGTAATAAATAGGGGGGAAAAAATAGACATATTAGGTATCGCCGCGTCCGTATTGACCGGCTCTATAAACATATCACATGACCTAAACCCTCAGATAAACACCGTAAAAAATAAAAACTGTCCTAAACAAACCATTTTTTTGTCACCTTACATCACAAAAAGTACAACAGTAAGCGATCAAAAAGGTGTATGCCCACCAAAATAGTACCAATCTAACCATCACCTCATCCCGCAAAAAATTAGCCCCTACCTAAGACAATTGCCCAAAAAATAAAAAAAACTATGGCTCAGAATATGGAGACACTAAAACATCATTTTTTTTGTTAAAAAAAAAGCTGTTATTGTGTAAAACTGAAGTAAATGAAAAGAAAGTATACATATTAGGTATCGCCGCATCCGTATCGACCGGCTCTATAAAAATATCACATGACCTAACCCCGCAGGTGAACACCGTGAAAAAATAAAAAAAAAGGTGTAAAAAAGGCAATTTTTTTTGTCACCTTACATCACAAAAAGTGTAATAGCAAGCGATCAAAAAGTCATACGCACCCCAAAATAGTGATGATTGTAGTACGTTAGCCGCAGGTGGGTGAACATGGTCTATTGATGATCTTAGACGAACATTGCATAGGCAAAGCCATGTCAGGTCATTTGTGTTTATTGGCCAAAATATAGCACAGCGTTCACTATTATTTTTACATGCTGCATTTTGACAAACTGAAGTTTCGACTGCACTTGGAACATTTTTCAAATACAATTGAATAATGTATTGCCGATGCAATCTTCTGCATTTAAGTTTACCATTCCACCAGGAATTTGGACACATGGGTAAATCTCTAGTAACAATTGAGCTCTCTGTTTGTAGACATATTGATTACGACCATTTTCAACAAAATACTTAACAAAATTGAGAAAAGGGTTTTGGCAACTAGCTACAAAGTTTCTGTATAACTCATAATCAATGTAGATGGAAGACAAACTGTGCAGCAGAGAATCAAATGGACATGTGTTAGTTAGCTTATATATAGCCTTGCTTAATTTAATAGGGTTTAAAAGATTTCCATTCCTCAGTATGCCTAATGGCTTTCTTGAGCAAGGTTTGTCAATTATTTGAGTTATATCTGTAAAGAATAAATCAAGGCAACTGGGCGTACTGTAGATTTCTTGAAAACTTTTCACTCGTTCTTCCAATGAGCTTTCTCTATCCTGAGTGATTCAGAATTGAGAAAGCTCGTTGGAAGAACTAGTGAAACGTTTCCAAGAAATCTACAGTACGTCCAGTTGCCTTGATTTATTCTTTACAGATATTCCATGACCTGGATAAATGAGAACCTTCACAGACTTATTTTAGTTATGTTTGGAAATGGTGTTAAATATGTCTGTCTTTTATTAAAGGGTTTATTCAAAGGGTTAACAGAATTCTTGGACTTCAGAATCTTTGAAGTGACATCATTTTTTCCTTGAGAATTACCTTCAGTTTTGTAAGGCTTTTTGTTTTTTCCCCGCCAGGACTCTTCTTCTAGAAGCTCTAGGACATTCTCCTTCATGTGCTTGATTTCTTCTATAGGCTCCAGGATATTTCCCTCCATATACTTGTTTTTTTTCTATGAGCTCCTTCATGTGCTTATTTTCTTCAATAGGCTCCACGATATTCTCCTCTATATGTGTGTTTTCTTCTATGAGCTTCAGGAAATTCTCCTTCATGTGCTTCTAAACCTCTGGAAGAAGAAAGAGGTTAGTCCTGTAACTGTGGACTAACCTCTTTCCTCTTCCAGAGGTTTGGTTTGTCGAAACTTATTTATGACATCTCCCATAAACGCTTTGGCACTGATTATTGTAGGAATGGGCCCAGCAACTGCTATTTTAGAATTTCCAGAAAGAGCTGTTAAATTTCATGCAACAAACTTGTCAACTCGGAGTGGTTTTTAATTGTGCTGAAGAATAGCATTCTTCAGAAGGCCAAAATCGCCCTCAACTGATGCAGAAGAGGCTGTTTTATTAGGAGATTGAAATGCTGGTTGCATGACTGATGTTCAGATAGGGAAATACTTGATCAAGCGCAGTAGTTTCTGAGAAAACACCCTGTTCTCTACTTGTTTCACCTGAACAAAACCACTCTGTCAGTAGCTGAGAATTTCCTTCCTCTTCATCATTGAAATCTTCATTATCATCTTGTTTAGCAACATAGGCATCAATTATTTCTAAATCTCCTGTCTCAATGCAATGACAAAGGTATGACTCTGATGTTTCATAGTTAGAGATTTTGTCTTTTGCCCTTTCACCAGTTGTCTCACACCTGGAAAGGATTAGTGCACTGAGAACAAGGTGTTTTAGAATCTGAAATGATACGCAGTTGATCATTAGTCCAACACATCGAATATAACATTTTCTAACAAGTTGTGCCTTTTTGGGATAGTATTTCCATTAGCATACTGTGTTAATTAGATGGGCGACATCTTCCCGAATAAGGCATGCTAGTTTTTCAGTATTAAGGCCCTGTAAGATTGATGAACACTTTTTGAGATAGATGTTAAGGCTGCAGTCATTTAAGGCTCGGCATAATGCACCAAGTATGGCCAATGAGAAGTCACAGACACATGCATCTCTGCAAATTCATAAAGACGATATGTTAGGTGGCTCCTTTTCTCCAAATGTAATTTCCTTATTAAGTTTCTCTCTTCTCCAGTTGCAGGGTAGTGTTTTTAACATCTCCTCACCAACTTTCCTTCTTTTCTCACCTCTGAATTGACATTTCTTTAAATGCACTATGGATCTTGTGTCAGGAGCACGAATATGAAGGATTAGAGGGTTTCCAACACAAGGCTCCTCTTCTGCATAAACATAAACTGCTGCTTTGCACTGGCTCACATGCGGACCGCCCCAGGAAAGGAAGACCAAGAGTCACCTCTGCTGCGGAGGATAAGTTCATCCGAGTCACCAGCCTCAGAAATAGTAGGTTAACAGCAACTCAGATTAGAGACCAGGTCAATGCCACACAGAGTTCTAGCAGCAGACACATCTCTAGAACAACTGTTAAGAGGAGACTGTGTGACTCAGGCCTTCATGGTAGAATATCTGCTAGGAAACCACTGCTAAGGACAGGCAACAAGCAGAAGAGACTTGTTTGGGCTAAAGAACACAAGGAATGGACATTAGACCAGTGGAAATCTGTCTTTTGGTCTGATGAGTCCAAATTTGAGATCTTTGGTTCCAACCACCGTGTCTTTGTGCGATGCAGAAAAGGTGAACGGATGGACTCTACATGCCTGGTTCCCACCGTGAAGCATGGAGGAGGAGGTGTGATGGTGTGGGGGTGCTTTGCTGGTGACACTGTTGGGGATTTATTCAAAATTGAAGGCATACTGAACCAGCATGGCTACCACAGCATCTTGCAGCGGCATACTATTCCATCCAGGTTTTTCGTTTAGTTGGACCTTCATTTATTTTTCGACAGGATAATGGCCCCAAATACACCTCCAGGCTGTGTAAGGGCAATTTGACCATGAAGGAGAGTGATGGGGTGCTGTGCCAGATGACCTGGCCTCCACAGTCACCGGACCTGAAACCAATCGAGATGGTTTGGGGTGAACAGACTAACGGCCTCTGCGAGCGATTTAATGGCACCCTCAAACAGATGTTGAGGACCTTTTCTGACACTTGCAGAGACTGGGAGCGATTCCTGCCTCATCTGTTGTTTTCTTACAGAGAGGTGCCCCAGGAATCTACTGGGTTCTCCCCCTTTGAGTTGCTCTATGGGAGGAGGGTCCACGGACCCCTAGATCTCATTAGAGGCCACTGGGAGGGGGAGACAGAGCAGGAAGGGACCCCCATAGTACCGTATGTCCTGGAACTCCGGGACCGCATGGAGAAACTATCCCTGATGGTAAGAGAGAATCTCCAGGTGGCCCAGGGGAGACGGAAGAGATGGTATGATCGGGGTGCCCGGCAGCGAGTCTTCCAGGTTGGGCAGAAAGTGCTAGTGTTCAAACCTGTGAAGGCGAACAATATGCAAGCATCTTGGCAGGGCCCGTATAAGGTGGTAGCTCAGGTGTGTGATACTACCTACCTTATAGCCAGCTGTTCAGATGAAAGGATCCAGCGATCCTTTCATGTGAACATGCTAAAGGAGTATCAGGAGAGACCGGAGGATGTCGCTGCAGTATGTGCCCCTGCTGCAGACGATACAGAGAGTTTACCCTTGAAAATATACGGTAAGTGATCAGTTTAAAACTTAACATTTAATACACATAATATAGAAAATTTGGTCCCATGATGATTGGATACAATTGTAGAAAATAAAAGGAGCAGCGCGGTGGTACACCTACGGAGAACAGGTGCAATCAACCAGAACCCAAAAACAGACAATGGTGCTCGGCGGCACTCAAATTAAACCCGGTGGTCCTACCGCTTAGATGAGAAGCTCCTTGGATTCACGACCGCCCGTCCAGTGCTGATAGATATACACACCGTTTGGTGACGGCAGACGTGTGCATCAGGGTGTAGGAATGCTAGGATTGCTGGCCCTAATATCACCCTCGGGCCCTACAATGGCCTAAATGGCGCGACCACGGTATTCCGCGATCAGCCAATGCAGGAACCTACCCCTGGAATTGGTGCGCCCTAATAAGCCCTCAGCTGCCTAGTCCCTACACGCATGTTTCGCAAACATAGAAGAGTGAATGACTCATCAGGGGAAACACGGAGCCTGGGCTGAGACTGTGCAGGGAGCGCTGACAGATGTCATCAGCGGACACTGCACAGAGGCAAAGTTCAGACCACAGTCCAGATAAAAGGAAAATGTGGCCAAACCTAATAACCAGTGAGAAGGACAAACTGATACTCGTCCTAGCCACTGCTAAACACTAATGGCGCATGGGCTGATGTAGATGTCAGGCTACATCAGCCCATGCACCATTAGTGTTTAGCAGTGGCTAGGACGAGTATCAGTTTGTCCTTCTCACTGGTTATTAGGTTTGGCCACATTTTCCTTTTATCTGGACTGTGGTCTGAACTTTGCCTCTGTGCAGTGTCCGCTGATGACATCTGTCAGCGCTCCCTGCACAGTCTCAGCCCAGGCTCCGTGTTTCCCCTGATGAGTCATTCACTCTTCTATGTTTGCGAAACATGCGTGTAGGGACTAGGCAGCTGAGGGCTTATTAGGGCGCACCAATTCCAGGGGTAGGTTCCTGCATTGGCTGATCGCGGAATACCGTGGTCACGCCATTTAGGCCATTGTAGGGCCCGAGGGTGATATTAGGGCCAGCAATCCTAGCATTCCTACACCCTGATGCACACGTCTGCCGTCACCAAACGGTGTGTATATCTATCAGCACTGGACGGGCGGTCGTGAATCCAAGGAGCTTCTCATCTAAGCGGTAGGACCACCGGGTTTAATTTGAGTGCCGCCGAGCACCATTGTCTGTTTTTGGGTTCTGGTTGATTGCACCTGTTCTCCGTAGGTGTACCACCGCGCTGCTCCTTTTATTTTCTACAATTGTATCCAATCATCATGGGACCAAATTTTCTATATTATGTGTATTAAATGTTAAGTTTTAAACTGATCACTTACCGTATATTTTCAATCGATTCAGGTGGTCTCTATTAGATTATCTATATTGTTGTAATAATAAGAGAGTTTACCCTTACCCGATTTGTTAGAGAGGGACTCCCAGACTGAACTTACTAGTCTTGTACAGCTAGGGGATAGATTAAGCCCCACAGAGAAGGGACAGGCAAGACAGCTTCTGTGGGAGAAGCAGGCGACGTTCTCCCAAGAGCCTGGCTACACTACCCTAGCTGTACATAAGGTAGAGACCCCTGGACAGAACCCTCTACGACAGCCCCCGTACCGTATCCCTGAAGCAGTCTGAGAAGGAATGCAGAAGGAGATACAGGAGATGACCCAGCTTGGGGTCATCGAACACTCCGATAGCCCTTGGGCTTCGCCTGTAGTCCTGGTGCCTAAGAAAGAGAGGAAAGAGAAAGACCTTTACGGTCGAAACGTCGCATTTATTTTGCTGGTGAAATAAATTCCACTGAATTGAAGACAGGAGAGTGCTGCGGTTTCTTCTATATGACGCATCCAAGGGGGAACTTCTGACTGGCTCCCAACATGGCTGGCACCACCACAAGATAAGACTTAAATTTTTCGTTGTGCTGCTATACGCATTTTTTCCTAAGAAAGATGGGACCACCCGGTTCTGTGTAGACTACAGGCGGCTCAACGAGCGGACCACCACTGACGCCTACCCGATGCCCCGGGTAGACGAATTATTAGATCGTATTGCCAGGGGACGCTATCTGACCACCATAGACCTGTGTAAAGGTTATTGGCAGATCCCCCTGGCCGAGGATGCTATCCCCAAGTCGGCCTTCGTCACCCCATTTGGCTTGTACCAATTTAAGGTCCTGCCATTTGGGATGAAGAATGCCCCGGCTACCTTTCAGCGTATGGTGGATAGACTTCTCTATGGATTCCAGGAATTTGCTTGTGCATACCTGGATGACATTGCGATCTACAGTGGGTCCTGGGAGGAACACCTAGTACATGTAGGGGTAGTTTTCGACAAAATCCGGGCTGCTGGCCTGACATTGAACCCAGAGAAGTGCCATCTAGGCATGGCTGAAGTGCAATACCTGGGTCACAGAGTGGGGTGTGGGAGCCAGAGACCGGAGCCGGCTAAGATAGAGGCAGTAGCTAACTGGCCCACACCTATCACTAAGACCCAGGTGTTAGCCTTCCTAGGGACAGCAGGGTATTACAGACGCTTTGTCCCAGACTACAGCACTATTGCTAAACCCCTGACTGACCTGACCAAGAAAAATCTCCCTAAGCAGGTCCTGTGGTCTCCGGCTTGTGAAGCTGCGTTTCAAGCACTCAAACAGGCTCTTGTAAATGCCCCTGTCCTGGCTGCCCCAGTCCCTAACAAACGTTTTCTCATCCATACAGATGCTTCCATGTATGGACTGGGGGCTGTGCTGAGCCAGGTCGGGGAAGATGGAGGAGAGCACCCTGTCGCATATCTCAGTAGAAAGCTGTTACCCCGAGAAGTGAGTTATGCGGCAGTGGAGAAGGAATGCTTGGCCCTGGTCTGGGCATTGAAAAAGTTAAGCCCTTATTTGTATGGACAGGAATTTTCCCTTGTGACGGACCACAATCCCCTTGTCTGGCTTAACCGGGTCTCAGGAGACAATGGGAGACTGCTGCGGTGGAATTTAGCTTTACAACCGTATAACTTCACCATCAGCTACCGACCCGGTAAGCAGAATGGGAATGCAGATGGATTGTCCCGGCAAACCGACGTTCTTGCTAACTCCTAGTCTGGTCATCCCCAAGTTGACCCGCTAAAGGGTCAAGCCGGGTCTGCCGGAGTGTCCCACAAGGGGGGAGCCGTGTGACAGATCCACCTGTATAGACCTATATTGCTGGTTCGTCTGTTTGCCTTCATTTCTCTGGATTTCCTGTCCGTATGCCCCTGTTCGTGTGTTTCCCCACATACCGATTGGAACTACTGAACGGACGGCCACACAGGAGAGGAGGGTGCTACTAGTTAACCTAAATGGTCTCATTGTCCACAAAGGACTTGAACCAACTTGAACTCCTGGTCTAATTCGTGCCATTGTGGGGCGCTAAATGTCTGTGTATTGAAAAGGGTTGTGACATTGTGTGTTTAAATGGTGATGTCTGTTCTGTTGTCCCCACTTGTGTATTGGTGATTTCCCTCTGTCTTGAGAGATAATTGGATTATTCCTCGGGTGTCGCCAGGGCAGAGAGGAGAAAACCATAATGCATTGTGGGGATGTATTGTCTCTGTAGTGCTGCATGTCTGTCCTGTGTCCCAGTCTCCATTCTGGTCCCCTAAGGGCGTGTCCACCAGATGGGGACCTGCATAAAAATGGGCGGGTAGCCCTCAATAAAACATTCCCTGTTTGACTTTCAAGACGGAGCTTGGTCTCGTTTATGGAGGGATTTATTATTGGGACAGCGCTTTCATATATTGCTAGCTGTGGAAGGAGTTTGACTGAATTGCTGATCGGGAGTTGCCACATTCGTATGCTCCATTCGGGGGTTTGATGATCGGCTGGATTAAAAACTGCATTCCTGGAGAAAGGGGCTTATTCAGTAACCAGCGGCGTCATCTACCTGGCGGTGAGTGTCGTAACAACCAGTTTATAGTAGTCAATTAATACATGAATAGCTCAACCCTGACATGTTTTGGAAAGCATCTCTTAACTCTTGTGTTGGATTGGGAATGTATCGCGAGTAAGCGGATGACTTCCAGCGCCCCAATTTCTTGATGACATGAGTAGGGATGTTGGCACTGGAGGCCGTGGACGCGGCTCCAATGCGAAAGGAGTGCCCTGAGTAGTTGGCTGCGTTGAGGCCCAGTTGTGTGAGGGATGACCTGACATGGGTCATGAAGGTGGTGGTGGTGAGTACCGAACCATGTAGTTGAAGTAGCGGTTGAGAGGGTAGAAATTTGTGACGTTGTCTGTAAGCATCCAGAACCCTGACTGGACACCATCTGTTGTGCGTGGGGTAATATGAAATGTTGACGGGTAAGTGCTCACTATTCTTGGAGTGAGGTAAGGTCAGGATGTAATGATCCATGTGTTTCGCCAAGTGGGAGACAAGAAGACAAGGTGTGGCTTGGGTCGTGGAGGTTGTAGTGAATTCCCCGGGCCTCAGGAATCCGTAGAAGGCCAAGTAAATTGCTGTTTTGATGATGGAGTTGGTGTCTGCTTCAAAAGGCTTGGCGTCTAGTAAGTCGGATAATGCCTTGAAAATATGATTGTTTATGGGTAGCCTCTGGGCTGGACGTGCGGGTTCCGTCTTCTGAATACCTCTGAGTATGGTTTTGATCTGGTGCGAGGCCATGAAACTGATGTTATTGGGGTGTATGATTAACATATGATGTTGAATGCCGGTGAGATATAGTTTGATGGTGTTGTATGACATTTTGAGTTTAAGGTGGCAGAAAGAAGCAAACCCCAGAAGAGAAGTCATGACAAATGGGTGCGTGATGTTGTGTTCCATCAGGAACCTGTTGAATAGTGTGAACTCTCTGTTGTATGTTCTATGTGTATTGTCTGATAGTGCTAATCGGGACAAAGACTGGCTATGCCTCATGATGACTTCTAATCCAGAATGAGCTGTTGAAATGATGGAGCGATGGAGGCCGTGGGCGTCGCTGACGGGAGAGCCTGATGAAATGGCTGAAATTTGAAGCGAGACAGATTGTCAGCTGCCGTATTGCACACCCCCGGGACATGGAAGCAATGTAAGAAGAAATTATTGCAAGCTGCCAACCAAGTAAGTTTCCGCAGGAACCTCATGATTGTGAGGGATTTGGAACGACCTTTGTTGATGATCTGGCAGGTCGCCTGGTTGTCTGAATAGCACCGGACCGACATGTTTGCCCATAAATGACCCCACGCCACGGCAGCCGCCACGATGGGATAGATCTTGTAAAGAGCTGAGGTAGTGGAAAATCCTTCCAAATCCCGGACTGCAGAAGGCCAGCTGCCCCACAGCCAATCGTTCCCAAAAATGGCCGCGAAGCCTGTGGTAGATGCCGCATCTGACCAGATAGAGGGGGAAGAGTCCGATAGCTGAGGGAGGAACATGCTCCTGCCATTCCAGGTGGACAGAAATCTCTTCCACATGCCCAGATCTGCCATAGCGTGGGCATCCAGGGACAACCTGTGCGAGTCGTGTAGGAAAAGAGGGAAGAGGTGCAGAAGCTGTGATATAAATGAGCGACCCTGAGGTATAATACGCATGGAAAAGTTCAGGGAGCCCAGCAGGGACTGTAGTTCTTTGCGGTTGCAGGTGCCGAGTTGAAGGTAGTTGTCTATGTGGGCGAGAATGTCCTGAATCTTTCCGGATGGCAAACTGGCTTGCATTGAGGCTGAATCCAACTGAATACCCAAGAAGGTGATGACCGTGTCTGGCCCCTCTGTTTTCTTGGTGGAGATGGGTACCCCAAGTTCCTTGAACAGCTTGATGGTGGCTCTGAGGCTGGAAGGGGGGAAGTGTTTTCCTCCACCAGTAGAAAATCATCCAGGTAATTTAATACCATCGGGCACCTTGCTACGTTTAAAAGCAACCAGCATAATGCTTCTGCAAATGTGTCAAAAATGGCCGGGCTACTCTTGGATCCGAAAGTCAACCGGGAGAAAAAATAATAGTCTCCGGAGCACTTGATGCCGTGAAGGTGCCACAGTGTAGGGTGAATCGGTAGCAATTTGAAGGCATTGGTGATGTCGGTTTTGCTGAGCCATGCTCCGACCCCTGCTTGCATGATGGCGGTGATGGCGTGATCTATGGTGGTGTATTGCAGTGAGAATTCCTCCGAGGGAATGAGGGAGTTGAGACTGGGGTTGGCTGAACCGTGTGGTGCCGACAAGTTGATTATGAGCCTCTGTTTCTAGGAAGATTTCCCAGTGACGATGCCAATGGGGTTGGTGCGCCATGTGGCGAATGGGGGGGTTTTGAAAGGTCCTAACACGAGAAAGATCTATGATAATCATAGAAAGCTGACCCTCCATATTTGTTGCCCATGTCCACCAGTTTGTGCATGTAGAGGTCGAATTCCTCCCTTCTGTTGGGGTAGACCGCACAGATGACATCCCTATAGATGCCAAAGGCCAAAACAAATTCGGGAATAGTGAGTTTCCTATTAAGGCGGGCATCCCTGGACTTGACCACAACCAAAACATCGTCGTAGGCATAGGTTTTGTTCTCTACCACATCCTGGGAGGCAATCAGAAGGGAGGCCAGGTTTACATCCTTACCTTCCAGGATATCCCTTTTTAAGTGCTCCGGTATCATGTGCACTGGGCTGACTTCTTGGTCATCCAGGTTAACGGTTGGCGTGATCACTGGCAATCCGGATGGTGCCGGTGACGCTGCCGGTGGTGGCCCTGCCAAGGAGAGGGTCGTGGTGACCGACTCCAGCCTCTCCAACCCGGCGTTGACCTTGGACATGGCTGTCATTAGAGAGGACAGCATGGCATGTATATCCCCTGTGCTGGACTGGCTAGGCCCTTCCCCTGCTTCCACGTTATTGGTTGATGTGCGCAGTAGCCGGAAAAGCTCCGCTTTCCTTGCCGTGGCGGGGAAGGGAATATGCCGTCTCCTTAACTCCGTCGTTATGCGCGGAATTGTCCAGGATCTGATGGATGCTGGACTGGCTAGACCGTTTCCCTGGGTTGAAGTGATGGATCTAGCAGGGGTGCCAGGTAGGGAGAAGTTCTCTGTCCCTTCCAGAGACATACTAAAACAAAACAGTTGATTAGTGTTGGGAAACACAGGATCGTGCTGGCAAGCTAGCTAGGCCGGACGGCGAAAAAATTATACTTGCATGGTGACAGATGAGGCCCTGCTAATTGCCAAGCGGCTTGAGAGGCTCTATCTATGAGTTGGCGCGAGGGGTTAATGAGGCCACTTGTCATAGTGGCAGGAGTGTGAGGCCTCTCGGTGACTGTAAGACAGGACTAGGGGAAGGGAGTTGACAGGTGAGGCCCTCTCTATGCAACATGCCAGGCGGCTTACTAATGTGTGGCTCGATGGGCGGCTGCCTCCGAATGTTTGAGGCGGGGTGTTGGCCTCGCGGGACCACTAACTGATGGCAAAGCCAAGAGGGGGTAACCTAGTGGGATTATAGGGCCCCTAAAGCCAGCACGCTGACCCTAACGGGACCATCCGAAATGTAAGGAGAACAATTGTTTATAAGCAGGTGTACGTACCTGGTAGCAAGAAAAAATTCACTGGACACACGTGCAGCGCAAATATGTTTAAGCTTGACCACCTTAAAAAAGGGGGGGTAGACAGAAAGTAGTATGACGAGAGTGGACTGTGGTACGAACATTAGCAAGAGTATCATAACGTGAGCACGCAATAACGCCACGCCTGTGCGGATGACGTGCGAAATAAGGCCTGTGACGTGGCAGAATTATGTTGCGGAACGTGTGATTGTGCGGACTGTATGGCGTGTTTTTTTTTTTTTTCGTGGTGGAACGTGCGGCCATGGAACTGTCTGGCGTTTGTTTTTGTTTTTTTGTTTTTTGGGTGGAACGTGTGGCCATGGACTATATGGCAGGTTTTTATTTTTTATTTTTTTCGGAATGTGTGGCCATGGGACTATATGGCGGGTGTTTTATGTATATTTAATTATTTATTTATTTATTTATTTTTTCGTGGACCATGGGGCACGAGGGTGATGTGGCGGGTTTCTGTTTATGTGGGGGAGCTGTTTGACCTGATGGTGGTGAGGTGTTGTGACATGGAGGGGTTGTTGAAGGCAAACAGGCTGGATGCCCCCCGGACTGCGCTGCCTGTGTGGGTGGGGGCATGATGCTGAACGCCTGGCCCGGACCTCCGCTGGCCAGGCAGGGGCCGGACAGACCTGGCGGCGGCTCCCCGCACCAGCCGCACCGGCGGACGGACGCCGGGACACTGCGCACGCGCCGCCGGAACCGGCAGCGCGGCAGGAGGAGCGGCAGAACGGGACCGGAGGCAGCGGTGGGGGGGGGGAGGCCTTGAAGCAGCGGCGCGTGCCCAGCGGTGCTGACCATGAAGGGAGGGTGTGTGCAGTGTGGCCTGTGTGCTACGGAAGGTCATGTGAGCAAGTGTGTGAACTTCTGGCCATGGCTGCTTGACATGAAAAGGGGGGGGGGGGGGCACGTGTGTAAGTGAGTTGCAGGGTGGTGACAGAAAGAGAACTGGAATGAGAGGTAAAAGCACAGGAACAATAACCTGGGCTGGCTTACTGCGGGGTTGGTGACTGGAGTAGGGCTACTGTGCAGTCGTATCCCTATGCATAATCCAAAGGCATGACAGACATGAAATGGCAAGTGACTTGTAAGCGAGAAAACGTGACATGAGTGAAACGATGGTGAAATGAAATGAGTTGGTACAGGGGACAAAACCCTGAGGCCCCGTGCTGTACCGTGTGGATGACTCACAGTTTAATGGGCAAACGCGACCCACAGTGAACCGGGTGAAGCAGGACGAATGGAACCGGAATGCTCCAAATCCAGAACACTGATGGCAACGAAAAACTTCCAGAAACTCAGCAACTCGCAAGTAACTCTCCAGTAACTCCACAGGCGACTCTCTCTCTCAAAGCTCAGACCTCAGACGGTGCAGGAGCCAGGTAAGGGGAGTGCCCTAAATAGGCTGGAGGCGGATCTCAGCCCCTCCCACAAATCCAGGCAAATTGCCTTAATACTTATCAAATCAATATTAAAAATATTAAAAATACATAACTAGATTGATAAAAAAAAAACACTACAATCAGTATCAGCTGGTCTGCACTGTAGCACATGTGCATAATGTACACTACAATATGGTGGACGCTGTTGCATGAGTATATTATATGTGTGCGTTGCCTTTTATTTTTTATTTATTTTTTATTACTTTTAGGGGCTTCGGGGAAATATTAGGGGTCTAAACAGACCCCTGACATTTCCCTTTTAAAATAGAAAAATAAATTGAGAATAAAGAGTCCTCAATCTCTTTTTCTGGAGCCACAGCAGTGAATGAACAGGAAACACTCAGAACGGAGTCACAAACTGAGCAGCCATAGTACTCTCCCTTATTGATGGACATGAAGCCTCTGAGTGCTCGTCTGTATTCAGAAACTTGTGAACGAACAGGAAGTGATGTATAGCCAGTGGCGGAACAAGCGCCATTCATTCCATAGCGCTGTACATATGATAAGAGGTATACATACATAATACACTAAGCATAAACAAGACGAGTTACAAACTGGTACAGAAGGAGAGAGGGCCCTGCCCGTGAGGGCTTACAATTATTTGATAATGGGGCTGATGACAGGTTAGCCCCCCCTGCAAATAACTGTTAATATCTCTACTTCTGTGTGAGATCTAACACAAACAACAATTGATCTAAGCTGATCTAACCAACTGCATATATTTTGTTAAAAAATTTTGATATGGGTATTTGATATTCAGTATTCATTAACCCTTTCCACAGAGCTGTGCAAATACATTGAAAATGAACAGGATATATATCACAACATACATATAACATGCAGTTACACAGTGCACGATAACCCTTTCAAGTGAAATAAAGTAAGACTTCAAAGTACCCCTGCTCCAGGGCACTACTCTACGAGTACAACAACCACCTGTAGGGCCATAAGTACCACTCCCATCCTACACGTATTCCTCCTGGTCCACTGCGGTTGCCTTACTTAAAGTCATGGTATGGTGTGGTAGATGGAATACCTGAATTATGGGACCCTTCTTCATTGACGAAACAGTAAGAGGCCAATGCCCATGGTTGTTAGATGAAGACTTGTTCCCTTCATTGTTGGAGGATGGAATATTTCCTTCCAACAAGATAGGTCCCTGCCTCATTATAGACACTTTGTCTAAGATTATCTTGATGTACAGTTTCCCCAAAAGTGGTTTTGTTTTCTATCTTGATGCACATGGAGGTGACTAGGAGCAGCACACCATATGTGTGGGGTCTGCGCTCCTGAACATAGAAGCCCAATGGCTTAGGTAGGTTTAGTGTAGGACCCGCCTGACCTGAGACCACCTTGGCGCTTGGTAGGCGGGCACAGATGTGTTTTGATCAAAATATATTGGCTAAGTGTCTCAGATTTTATCATATCAGAGCGAGGACTTTGTCCATATATAATGCTTGCATCTACTTTATTAAGTGCATTATGGGGCATTGGCGGCGTGATGACGTGAGCGACGCGTCTCGCTCTCCCTCTTCGCTAGCCTCCTCCCTCCATGCTCCTGTGCCGAAACAGCTGATGCCCTGAATGCGGTGACGCCGTGACTCGGTGCGGCTTACCTTCTTCTCTGCTCCGCTGGCTTGTCTGTCGGCCGCTCCGTCCGCTGCTGGCTGGGGCTGCTGTCGGCGTGTGTTCTCCCGGTCTGTGGTTCCGGCTGGCCCTGGGGGTCTCCTGGTCTTGTTCTCCGGCGGTCTCTGGTTCTCTGCCCTGGTGTGCGGTGTCTGCCGGCGTTTGCTCGAGTCAGCTGCTCCTTCGCATGTTCGAAAGTCCGGCCCTGGACTTTCTGCCTGGTTTGTGGCGTATACTGGGATTGTGAGCGCATTGGACACGTGAGAATATTGTTACCCGTTATTTGTGATTTTATTTTTTGCTTTGTTAAGCCCCCTGCTAAACTGGTGCAGAACTTTTTTGGTCTTGCCCCTTTCCTCTCGTGTAGTTTGGAGAGGAGGGGATAGAGGGTTGATAAAGAAAGGGAAGGGAGGAGAAGGGGAAGAAAGAGGATAAGAGGAGGAAAGAAAGAAGCAAGGAAAGGGGGGGGGGGAAAGGGGAAAAAAGAAGGGGAAGAAAGGAAGAGGGGGAAAAAAAAAAGGGGGGGGGAAGGAAAAAAGGGAAGAAAAATTCGCCCCAAAACGACGGTCGGTGGATTCCTCTGCAGCGAAGACGGTGTCTAAGACTCCCGAGAATAAAATTGCTAAGTTTTTGAAATCACCCTTCCCAAATGAAAAGAATACAGCTAAAACAAAATTGTCTGCTAATCTGAAGAAACCCGCGAAAATCCCCCAAACTGATGAATTTTCTGATGATGAATCAGTAGAGACAGGTCAGGCGGTTGGCGAGGAAAGTCTCTCTGCACAAATGCAAGCTGCACAAATGCGAACTGAATATGACCCTTTAGTTTTGAATAAAATCTTGTGTGCCGTGGAAGACAACGGCACATTAGTACAAGGGATGTCTACTCAGCTGGGTTCGGTGCAGAGCGATATTGCCTTAATAAGAGAAGATCTAGTAAATATCCGGGACCGAGTCCATAATGTGGAAAAAACAGTGGACTCTGCAAACTGATATAGATATTTTAAAATCTAAAACCGTGCTGCTAGCTTCAGAAAATCAATCACTACAAAATAAGCTGGAGGATCTAGAAAATAGGGCAAGGCGAAACAATGTCCGTATAATTGGTTTTCCAGAAGGAGTTGAAGGCCGACAGCTAGAGGAACAACTTAAAGATGTGGTTTTGAACAATCTTGGTAGTGATTATTTTTCCTCTACGTTTCAAATAGAAAGAGCCCACCGAATACCAGGAGGGAAACCTATCCCAGGGAGGTCGCCGCGAGCAATTTTAATGAAACTATTACTATCTGCCGATAGAGACATGATATTGAGAAGAGCAAGAGAATGCACACCTATTGAATATCAGGGCACCAAACTGCTTTTTTTTCCAGACTTTGCCCGGCAGACTCAGGAAAAAAGAAGAAACTTTATAGAGATAAAGAAACGCTTGGCGTCTAAGGACATTAAATATTCTTTACAATATCCAGCAAAATTAAGAGTGATTCATAACGGGGCTTCCCAATTTTTTGAAAAACCACAACAAGCGTTAGACTGGATGGAGCAAATGGGCATATGAAATTGTGTAATATTATCATGGAGGGGAGGTGGGGTTAGGGTAAGGGAGAATGGCCGGAGGTTAGAGGTTTGCTGACCAGATCGGGCGGACCAATGGAGAGGGGAGAGGGGAGGGGGGAGGGGGCAACCCACCTTGCAGGTATGGGGTTGTTTTTTTTTTTTCTCTGCTGCAGTTAAGGATGTCCACTAGAATTGGAACTTGGAATATCAGAGGGCTTGGGGAAAGGGTTAAAAGACAAGCTATTATGGATGCATTAAAGAGATACCTTCCAGCAATTATTTGCATGGTAGAAACTAAAGAAACCGTGTTCCGCCTGACAACGGGATGGTATTCTCAATCTTATCACTCCACTTTTAGTAGTTCCTCTAGGGGCGTCTCAGTTCTGATTCATAATTCTGTGGATTTCACCCTCATACAATCTTATATAGATGACCAAGGCAGGTTTATCTTTTTGCATGGTAAGCTGGATGGTTGCAGCTATATCCTCGCTTTTTTTTTATATATCTCCGCCTTTCTCAATGTACCCACTGATCCAGCTAACACGTTTCTCTGAAGGGAGATCAGAATGCCGGCTAGTTCTGATGGGGGACTTTAATGCGGTCATGGACCCCAATAAAGATAGATTCACACTAGATGCAGAACGGGTGAGGAATGTATGTAATTCCCCGCTGCCACAGTTCTGCTCGGAGGTTGGACTGGTGGATATATGGGAATATCTTGGTGGGGGAAAGAGAGTATACTCTTGCGTTAGTAGGGGTGGTAGAGCAATGTCTAGGATTGATTTAGCATTTACTAATGAGAGCAATCTGAGTAATATCCGGAAGATACGATATGGGGTAAGAACAGTTTCGGACCACTCACCCGTACTGGTTGAGGTCTGCACTGGGAAGAATAAGGATAATCGGGGGTTAGGATTTAGGCTGAATCCATACTGGCTTACTATTATGGATAACCTTCAGTCCATTAAATCTCTGATGTCCTCCTTTTGGGAGGTGAATCTTCCCTCTGCTAACATCAATGTAGTATGGGATGCCCTGAAAGCATATCTGAGGGGGGTCTTTATAAGCGAGATTGCTGCAGCAAAGAGAACATTTAAAAAAAAAAGAGGAGGAACTGGCCAAGGCTGCTGCATGTACAACTGAGCGATTTACCAGTCAACTTACTGAGTATAACAGGGAAGAGATGCAGAAGGCCAGTTGCTCCTTGGAGAAATATATAATAGAGAAAGCAAATCATAGAGTATTCTTTAAGGGCTTAAAATATTTTTCGGAGTCTGGATGTCCTGGTAGGTTGCTAGCTAGGATAATCACACAACAAGACAAGAAAAATCAATCTATTGTCTCGATTCGCAATATAGCGGGGGAAATTATAACAGACCCAGAAGGAATTAGGGACACCTTTTTACAATACTTTACTCAGATATATAGCCCCTCTTCTGGCTTGTCACCCGAACTGGCGACGCGGTTCCTGGAGAGGATTCCACTTTCCACTTTAAATGAAGCCCAAATAGAATATCTGGAAGAGGAGCTATCTCTTTCGGAGCTCCAGGAGGCTTTGGGATCTGTCTCTGGGAATTCGTCGCCAGGGATGGATGGCCTTCCATATGAGGTTTATCGTAAGTATAGTGATGTGATTCTTCCTCAGCTGTTAGAGGTTTTCTCCCAGGCAATACAGGGAGGGAGCCTACCATGCTCTATGATGGAGGCTCTTATTGTTCTAATTCCTAAAAAGGACAAAGACCCGATAGAAATGAGTTCTTATAGACCAATCTCGTTATTAAACAAAGACGCTAAGTTACTATCAAAAGTTTTGGCTAGGAGGCTTTCACGGGTGATATCCTCTATTATCCACCCAGACCAAAACGGCTTTATGCCAAAAAGGGGTACCCATTACAACCTGCATAGGCTATTCATGAATATTCAGTCCCCGGGATGTGGTACCCGCTCCATCCTGTCGTTGGATGCCACCAAAGCCTTCGACAGGGTGGAGTGGACCTTTCTCTGGGAGGTAATGAAAAAAATGGGCTTTGGCCCTAGATTTATGGCGATGGTTTAGTTATTATATAGCTCCCCAGTTGCTAGGATTAGGATTAATGATACAATCACAGAGAGCTTTACCCTAGGAAGAGGTACCCGTCAAGGTTGCCCTCTCTCCCCTCTCTTGTTCAATATTTATATTGAACCCTTAGCAGCCAGTATAAGGCAGGATCCGCAGGTGGCCGGCTTCGGCATAATGGGGAAGCATGACCGTGTATCTCTCTATGCAGATGATATCTTGGTTTTTGTTCATCAAACAGAAACCACTCTCCCTCGTATAATGGATCTGGTTGGTTCCTTCTCTGTGCCGTCTGGTCTGGAAATCAATTGGGAGAAGACTGTTCTCCTTCCTATAGACAAGTTGCGAGGCGACTGGGATAACCAGCTAACAGTTTCTGACTCAATAAAGTACCTGGGGATTTCAGTTTCTGCCAAACCTCAGGAATATTTACAACTCAATTTGATTCCCTTGCTGATAAAACTGAGGGCTAAAATCAAGATATGGCAAAAAATTGTACATGCAAGAGCGGACAGAATCTCTTTAATAAAAATGGTAGTACTGCCCCAGGTCCTCTATGTCCTGCGCAACTCGCCTGTATGGATCGTAGACAAGTATTTTAGATTGATAGAGCGGATGCTTAATGATCTATTATGGGGGAGGAAGCGTGTGAGATTGAAGGCACTCTATTTCTCCATGCCCTACAACCAGGGAGGTCTTAATCTCCCCTATTTTAGGGGTTACTTTATGGCCTCTCAACTTGGCTATTTTTCCAGTCATTAAAAAAGCAATTTCTGCAATAAAATGGTGAAAGACTCAGGTTTTACGGACTTCTTTACTGTATTGGAGTCCGATTATTTACTAAACATACAGACTGGGTATACACCTTTTTGCAGAATGGCTATAAAGACCTGGCTGGCTATTAGGAGTTGCTGTGGAGTTAAGGCATCACTTATTTGTACCCCATTATGGCATAATTCAAAGCTTTTGAATTTAAGGGATTTGAATTGCTGCCAGTATTGGAGGACCAAGAATGTTCAGTACCTACATCAGGTGGTTAGTGGCGGACAAATTCTGCCCCCGATGGAGTTAGGGCAAAGGGTAAATTTGGGCGAGGTGGCTTGGTATGCATATTTCCAATTGAGGTCAGCACTCTCTAGCACTTTGAATAGTCACCTTCTTTTTATAGATACTCCTGAATTCTTACATGATCTAATTATCAAGAAAACTGTCACGAAAATTAAAATATCACATTGCTATAGACACTTAAATAAAAAATTAAAAATTTTTTTAAAAAAAGGAAGTGCATTATTATCTTATTTCTGTGATTTTCTTCAATATTATGGCCAGGGACATCTGCACATTTATATGTCATACCGTGCTGGATGTTTTTATCTTAGTTTTTTCTGTGATTTTCCTGAACACTCAGACTTTATGGTCAATCTTCTGGCTTCACATAAAGTGACTGTTTTAACATGAGAACCTAAAACATATAAAAGTAGAATGTATAAATGATGTTACCAGGAAGCACACCATTGGTTTTCGGTGAAATTCTTTACCAGTTTTATGTGTCACATACCTACTTTCCCATTATGTAGTATGTGTGAAACCTCTCTGTCAACCCAACAGATCTGACATAGGGCTACTCCTAATGGCGTCCCCTGGTATTTACCCTTTAGCCCCTATACAGGGATCTGGACTTCATTCATTGGGAACCAGCAGTACTGTAAAGAAAGCAATACATGACAAAAAGAAAGCATTTCAATCACTAAAACAGGAGGGTAGCACTGAAAAAACGGAAAAAAATTGAATATGTAAATAACAAATAAAAGCGGCCATCCTAGAGACCGAAAGATTAATTGCCAAAGAGAGAAAAACTAACCCTAACATGTTCTTCAATTGTATAAATGGTAAAAAGTATAAATCTGAAGGTGTCGGCCCTCTACAGAGCAATGAGGGGGAGTTGCAGAGAGCGACGAGGAGAAAGCAAAGCCATAAAAAAAAAATTTTCTCCGCTGTATTCACTGATGAAATGCAGAATGTAAAAGTAAATTCCCCATTTAAAAGTGTCCTGTCTGACCCAGGAAAAAGTACAACAGCGACTTAAAAAGATTAAAATAGACAAATCGACTGGTCCGGATGGCATACACCCCCGTATCCTAAGGGAATTAAGTAATGTCATAGCCAGACCCTTATTTCTGGTATTTGCAGACTCTATACTGACAGGGAATGTCCCACAGGATTGGCGCATAGCAAATGTGGTGCCAATATTCAAAAAGGGTCCAAAAACAGAACCTGGAAACTACAGGCCGGTAAGTTTAACACCTCTTGTGGGTAAACTGTTTGAAGGTTTTCTGAGAGATGCTATCTTGGAGGATCTCAAGGAAAAAAGGCAAATAACGCCATAACAGCATGGCTTCATGAGGGATCGGTCATGTCAAACTAATTTAATCGGTTTCTAGGAGGAGGTAAGTTTAGACTTGACAGCGGTGAATCAATGGATGTCGTATATCTGGACTTCTCCAAAGTATTTGACGCTGTACCGCATAAAATGTTAGTATATAAAATGAGAATGCTCGGACTGGGAGAAAATGTCTGTAAGTGGGTAAGTAACTGGCTCAGTGATAGAAAACAGAGGGTGGGTATTAACGGTACACACTCAGATTGGGTCACTGTCACTAGTGGGGCACCTCAGGGGTCAGTATTGGGCCCTATTCTCTTCAATATATTCATTAATGATCTTGTAGAAGGCTTGCACAGTAAAATTTCAAGCTTTGCAGATAACACAAAACTGTGTAAAGTAATTAACACAGGACAGCGATCTGGATAGATTGGAGGCTTGGGCAGATAAGTGGCAGATACAATTACAAAGCAAAAACTGGGCACTCGCTGACAATGGAGAAAAATTAAGAGCAATTTATTTAACACTGAACAAATAAGATAAAATATAAGTAAATGGGTTACAATATATAGCAGCAGTCCTGTATACTACTTCAGACGAGGGTCTCTATAATGCAAAATCGTTAGCAGCATACAACACTCCCAAAAAAATCAATAACTCGATAAGTCGAATAATACTGAGTAAAATCATAATTTGAAAATCTGTACAACATAGGGCAAATGACAATCAAAAGGTAAACAGGGACCTAAAAGGCTAATTGCATCGGAAACATATATCTGGGTATATAAGAGTAATATTCATAATAGTCGGATCCTTTCGAAAGTTCTTACGAAAATATCTTCAACATTCAAAAATATGTATGAGAGGAAATAAATTTGTATGCTTAAAAGAAGTTTGCACGAGTTAGCGGCGTCCCGCTTCTCTAGATATACAAGTGGCGTCCTAATTTCCAGGTACTCTTACTTAACAGATTCCATTTGCTGGTTTCATTCTCATATAATTTTTAAAGCACTCTTGAATAAAGTAGCATGCGATATATGTTGCTTTCGTGAGAGATATATAACACACTTCAGTGCACTCGTTTTAACTCACGTTTTGGCGTCCTCGCCACTTTTTTCCCACGCTTAGCTAGCACCGCACTCTGACCTTTGTTCGTGTTCCGGTGCCGGTTCACTTAGAACCAAAGCTTTCTTGCACGTAGGTAGGTCTATATTGAAGAAGTAAGGAAGCTTTTTTTGATGATTTTTTCGATCGCAAAGAGTTCTTAATGAATAAAACCAGCAATGTTTAAAGAGTGAGTCTTCTTAATCTTTCATGGGGGATGTACCAAACGCGTTTCGGGACTATGGTCCCTTTCTCAGTGGTCTAACGGTCCCTTCTTTAGTATGAGGTTTAACACTGACAAATTTAAGGTTATGCACATGGGAAAGAATAATGCAAGTCACCCCTACATACTAAATGGTAAAACACTCGGTAACACTGACATGGAAAAGGATCTAGGAATTTTAATAAACAGCAAACTAAGCTGCAAAAACCAGTGTCAGGCAGCTGCTGCCAAGGCCAATAAGATAATGGGTGGCATCAGAAGGTGCATAGATGCCCGTGATGAGAACATAGTCCTACCACTTTACAAATCACGAGTCAGACCACACATGGAGTACTGTGTACAGTTCTGGGCTCCAGTGAACAAGGCAGACATAGCAGAGCTGGAGAGGGTCCAGAGGAGTGCAACTAAAGTAATAACTGGAATGGGGCAACTACTATACCCTGAAATATTATCAAAATTAGGGTTATTCACTTTATAAAAAAGATGACTGAGGGGAGATCTAATCACTATGTATAAATATATCAGGGGTCAGTACAGAGATCTCTCCCATCAGCTATTTATCCCCAGGACTGTGACTGTGACGAGGGGACATCCTCTGCGTCTGGAGGAAAGAAGGTTTGTACACAAACATAGAAGAGGATTCTTTACGGTAAGAGCAGTGAGACTATGGAGCTCTCTGCCTGAGGAGGTGGTGATGGTGAGTACAATAAAGGAATTCAAGAGGGGCCTGGACGTATTTCTGGAGCGTGATAATATTACAGGCTATAGCTACTAGAGAGGGGTCGCTGATCCAGGGAGTTATTCTGATGGCCTGATTGGAGTCGGGAAGGAATTTTTTCCCCCTTAAGTGGGGAAAATTGGCTTCTACCTCACAGAGATTTTTATGCCTTCCTCTGGGTCAACTTGCAGGATAACAGGCCGAACCGGATGGACAAATGTCTTTTTTCCTCCTTATATACTATGTTACTATGTTAGGATACTGTGAGCCTGTTGTTTTTGGAGCAGAGCCAGGCCTTGTCCCATTGAGAAAATTGCGGAGCTCCATGCTAGCAGAAACCTGTAGGAGACAAGCCTTAGTCTCTTGCCATACCAGGAAGTAATTATTGGCTGCAGATTCTACTGCTCTTATCTCCAGAAGAGATGTATATCAGAAGATGAACCTGCATATGTCGACCATATACAATGAAAAAAGAAGATTTTCCAGTCTACTGACTTGGATGGTTATTGTAAGAGAATTTCCAAGAAAGCAATGAAACCCAGTCATCATGATGTGCAGAAATAGTGTTGCAAATAGTTAACTAAAATCTGGTTAATGCATTCCACTTGCCCATTGGATTTTGGATGGTAAGACGAGGAAAAGTCCAATATGACATCCAGCTATTTGCAGATGGTTCTACAGAATCTATAAGAAAATTGTGCTCCTCTGTCAGACACAATGTGCAAGGACTGACCAGGTAGCCGGCAAATTTGCTTTAGGAACAAGTTGGCCAGTTGACTAGCAGAAAGAAGACTGGACAGGGTTACAAAGTGAGATTTTAGAAAATCAGTCAGCGCCCGCCCAGACTACAGTACATCTCAAGGAAGGGCGAATATTGGTGATAAAATCTATGCCTATGTGCTGTCTTGGCACTCTACATACAGTCAAAGGAAGCAGAAGTCCTGCAGGTCTGTATTAAGGAGTCTTATTATGGGCACAGGTGGTACAGGAAGCTACATAGTCCTTGATGTTGTCAGCAATCGTAGGCCACCAATAGCAGTTTTGCTGTGACCTGGGTGGCTAACAAGTTTGAAAAGATTCCCTAAGACCAGGACCTGCTTCTTTTTAGCCAGTGGGACATACTGTACATCTTGCCAGGAGGAAGGACCTTAAACTAAACTGGATTTACAATCATATGTTCAGGATTTATGATGTGTTGGTGCTTCTCTACCTGGTCAGCCAGGTCACATGTGCAAAAAAAAGGTATTAGACTTGGCATTCTTCTCGTCTAAAAGGTAGAACAAAATCAGAGTGAAGAAAAACACCCACAGGGCATGGTGATGGTTGAGATGCTGAGCAGACTGAAGTTCTTGTGGTCTGTGTAGATGACAACAGCAGGATGGTCTCCCTCTAGTAGATGTCTCCATTCTTCAAAAGCCAATTTGATGGCAAGCGATTTTCTGTCCCCAGTGGAATAGCTGTCTTCTGAAGGGGAAAAAGACCTGGAGAAAAAACTACAGATGACCGTCTTACCAGGGGACACCTTTTGGGTGAAGACAGCTTTGGCTACCACGGAGGACCAGCCTGTAGGGGCATGTGTGCGAGTGTGTGGCTGGATGGGTCTATTAATATCTTGTGCAAATAGTGTACATACATATGCAGATGTTACGTATTGCAACAAAAGTACATTGTTAACCCTTCACTTTGCGCTTTGCAGCGTACTGCGATGCCAGAGCAGGATACTGTGCAGTACCCCAGACCCGGAGGTACCTGCAATTAGTGTAAATAGTGTAGGGATCTGCCCCAATGGAAGCCTTCAGATAAGAACAAAGCAGCAGCCTTTTAGCAGTGAAAGCAAAGCAATGGTTGTCTTTTATTCTTGACAAAACCATAAGGCAGTAAAAGGCAGTGACCGGCTTGGTCCAGCTGGCCTTAAAGAACCAATAAAATCCTGCATCTACAGCACAACACAGGCATGGTATTGCACAGTACCATAACCCCACGGGGTGTATGTGGACCTCGCTTTGTCCTCAGTCTTACAGGCACTGCAACTCCAGCTCAGACTCTGATCCCACACAGCACCTCACAGAGCTCCACAGTCAGAGAGGTAATCACCCCCACCTAACACTGCTTGGCTGTTTTGTAGGCCAGTCAAGACCCACCCAGCACTATTACAAATACCAGTTAGATCCGTCCTGGATCAGCTATTCACAGCTATACTAAATAAACAAAATGTCCACCACCTATTGCTGCTGAAACTTGAAATACTGGCTCCTACTTCACCGAGGCCAGGTTCCTTGGTGACACGTATCTACCATCAACGATGGTCCCTTATGCCTTCCTACAATAGTTATGTATTGTATTGTTTTGGCCATAACTTCCAGTAAGGTTATGGTTGGCAAGGAAAAGCGCTAACCACCCTGTTCCTCCTCTCTTGGTAGGAGTGGGCTATTCCTGCTTCCTGACAAGGAGGGGCATTTCCTGTCCAGAGAGGAGAGGAAGCACACTGCAGAGCTCCTGCTCCTGCAAAGGATTCTCCAAAGAGAACAACTAAAATCACATTTTCGAATAAATCCTTTAGAAGACAGACAGCAGAGTGACCAGCTAACACCTGCATCAAAAACACTGATGGAAGGTGAGGGGCTACAGCTAATACACCCATCGCCCAAATCACCACTAGGCCAGTTAAACCGTACCTGTCATATTTATTTTTTTTGTAATGTGAAGGGGCAGGGATAATGAATATTTTTGTAATATACTTTAATTACTGAAATTGTACATTGCTATTAGAAAAATAGCTCAAGTGGCTGATTAATAGCACCCTGTCTTCTATTTAATGCTGCTGCCCTCTATATACAGTTGAAAGAAAAAGTATGTGAACCCTTTGGAATGATATAGATTTCTGTACAAATTGGTCATAAAATGTGATCTGATCTTCATCTAAGTCACAACAATAGACAATCACAGTCTGCTTAACCTAATAACACACAAAGAATTAAATGTTACCATGTTTTTATTGAACACACCATGTAAACATTCACAGTGCAGGTGGAAAAAGTATGTGAACCCCTAGACTAATGACATCTCCAAGAGCTAATTGGAGTGAGGTATCAGCCAACTGGAGTCCAATAAATGAGATGAGATTGGAGGTGTTGGTTACAGCTGCCCTGCCCTATAAAAAACACACACCAGTTCTGGGTTTGCTTTTCACAAGAAGCATTGCCTGATGTGAATGATGCCTCGCAGAAAATAGCTCTCAGAAGACCTATGATTAAGAATTGTTGACTTGCATAAAGCTGGAAAGGGTTATAAAAGTATCTTCAAAAGCCTTGCTGTTCATCAGTCCACGGTAAGACAAATGTTTATAAATGGAGAAAGTTCAGCACTGCTGCTACTCTCCCTAGGAGTGGCCGTCCTGTAAAGATGACTGCAAGAGCACAGCACAGACTGCTCAATAAGGTGAAGAATCCTAGAGTGTCAGCTTAAGACTTACAAAAGTCTCTGGCATATGGTAACATCCCCGTTAGTTAATCTACGATACGTAAAACACTAAACAAGAATGGATTTCATGGGAGGATCCCACAGAGGAAGCCACTGCTGTTCAAAAAAAACATTGCTGCCCCTTTACAGTTTGCACAAGAGCACCTGGATGTTCCACAGCAGTACTGGCAAATTATTCTCTAGACAGATGAAACCAAAGTTGAGTTGTTCGGAAGAAACACACAACACTATGTGTGGAGAAAAAGAGGCACAGCACACCAACATCAAAACTTCATCCCAACTGTGAAGTATGGTGGTGGGGGCATCATGGTTTGGGGCTGCTTTGCTGCGTCAGGGCCTGGACGGATTGCTATCATCAAATGAAAAATGAATTCCGAAGTTTATCAAGACATTTTGCAGGAGAACTTAAGGCCATCTGTCCACCAGCTGAAGCTCAACAGAAGATGGGTGTTGCAACAGGACAACGACCCAAAGCATAGAAGTAAATCAACAACAGAATAGCTTAAACAGAAGAAAATACGCCTTCTGGAGTAGCCCAGTCAGAGTCCTGCGTGAACAAACGAGATTGGATGCGGTGACGTCATCTCAATCGCAAGCGTCCGACTAGTGACCTCCCCCTTTCTTTATGCGATCCGTCTTTTTCGCGCATGCGCAGGCGCACCGCATCTTCTAGGTCAGGTAGGAGTGTCCTAGCCAAGCCTCGCTTTGGGGCTGGCTTCTTCTTTAAAAGGTGGCGGTTTTCTGCGCTACCTCAGGCTACATCAGCCCATGCGCCAAGAGTTTGTTAGTAGGAGAGGGGCTTAGCATCAGTTTTTTCCCCCTTTTTATCCTACAGTTAGTCTGGCCACCCGTATCCACATCAGGATCGTGGTCACACTTTGCCTCTGTGCAGAGTACACATCAGATACTATTGTCAGTCTACCCTGCACAGTTTCAGCCCAAGCTCCCGTGTTTCCCCTGATGAGCTTTTTACTCATCCTTTCAGCGAAACATGCGTGTAGGGATCAGGCAGGCGAGGGCTTTCTAGGGCGCACAAATTCCAGGGTTAGGTTCCTGCTTGTGGCTCCGTGGTCAGGTCACTTAGGTCATTGTAGGGCCCTAGGGCATTACTAGGGCCAGCTAGTCTAGCACCCTTAACCCTGTGTTTCACAACTGCCTTCAGCAACGGTGTGTACATCCATTAGCACCGGCTGGGCATTCGTTGTACCAAGGAGCATCTCATCAGAGCGGTAGGACCACCTGGTTATCTTTTAGGTGCCGCCGAGCACCTCTTATTTCTTTAATGTGTTTTGGTTGCTAGTACCATTATTACCGCATTGCTTCCTTTTCTGTATTTATTGTATCCATTTATCGTGGGGCCAATTTTCTGTTTATCATATTAAATGTTAAGTTTTAATGATTGATCACTTATTCTTTCATTTCCGTTTGACTCAGGTGGTCTCTAATAATCATCTATGCTGTTGTATACAGTCAGAGTCCTTACCTCAACCCGATTGAGATGCTGTGGCATGACCTCAAGAAAGCGATTCACACCAGACATCCCAAGAATATTGCTGAACTGAAACAGTTCTGTAAGGAGGAATGGTCAAGAATTACTCCTGACCGTTGTGCACGTCTGATCTGCAACTACAGGAAACGTTTGGCTGAAGTTATTGCTGCCAAAGGAGGTTCAACCAGTTATTAAATCCAAGGGTTCACATACTTTTTCCACCTGCACTGTGAATGTTTACATGGTGTGTTCAATAAACACATGGTAACATTTAATTCTTTGTGTGTTATTAGTTTAAAGGGAACCTGTAACCAGTTTTATGGTGTCCTAACTAAGGGCAACATAAATAAGTGACTGATTTGCTTAGCAAAGTGCTGGGACACTTTCTTTAATTGACCCAGTCAATCTGCCAACATCTTGTATTGAAAAGCTCCAGCTGATAATGATGAGTCCTGAATATTCATGAGCTCCTGACTCTCCCCGCCTACCTGCTGCTGAATGACAGTAATTTTCCATAGAAATCAGCAGCAGGTGGGCAGGGGAGTGGCTATAGCTCTGAATTAAATATACGCTGGACTCAATGACATCACGCTGGACTTGAATCAGCTCATTAGCATATGGCATGTGGCATCTTTGTGAGTACATTATGAGGTAACCATCTGTCACACCAGTAAGTGAATACATCTAAGGTACTTTTTAGTAGGTAATGATTGTATATAATTAGTTAGATCAGTGGTGGGCAACCTTATTAGTAAAAGGAGCCAAATATCGACAAAACAGAGAGCCAAATTTTTTCAACTTCAAATATATAGGAAGGTACATTGGTATTTACTTCATAAGGGTATTCCTAACCATCTGAACATACCTTTCTCAATCCTCGACACTACATCTTCTTTCACTCCACAACGTTTTACCCTATAAGACGCACATAGGTTTTAGAGGAGGACAATATGGAAAAAAATATTTTTCATTACACCTCAGGTCAGACCACTAATCAGAACCTCAATGTTTGAAATCTCTTTTTATTAGACAAGCAAAGAAATATCACCAAATCGCATGTAGCGCAGTACAGCGGGTGACACATCACAATCAAATCTAGTCATAGATCATCGAAGGCATAGCCTAACAATACAGGTTAGGATGTGACAACCACTCAGCTAGGGCAAGGGGCCCTTAAAGTGATTGATCTTACAAAACAAATGCGGGTAACATTAGATACATAACAGTAAGGGGAGGGGAGGTGGGATGGGGATAACAGCCCTAACAGTGTGTCAACCCAAGGTGCAGTTAGGGTCCCGCTCAGGAACGTCTATATAACTAAGACTAGTTATATTTATCTAAGGTTATGTATATTTATCTATAACCTGGCACAAACAAGTTTTGACTATATCAATGGAGACAACTACAGGGGAGGATAGGAGGCGTGCCGAAAAGAAGGAATGTAATGAACTAAAAAGAAATAAAAAAATAAAAATAAAAAAGGGGTTCTGCATATTGATTGAAAGAAGTGACCGTCTTCCCATATCCTTAATCAGAGTCCCACTGTTGAGCGTTGAGAAGGTTTGTCCTATAATCTAACCACGGTTGCCAGATCTGTAAAAATCAATTTCTGCTATGGTATGTCCAGCCTATCAGTTCCTCCATCTGGCATATCTGTTGGACCCTACTCCGCCACATCTTCAGTGTTGGTGGGTCAACTGATCTCCATTTTACTGGGATTAAGAGCTTTGCGGCCATAAGCAGATGCGTGGCCAAGTTATTTTTTTCCGGGGCGAAAATCTGGGGTAGGGATCCAGAGTAGTACTAGCTGGGCTGAAAGTTTCAGGGTCATTGCACAGATCCTGTTAATGGCGCTTTCTACATCTGTCCAGAAGGATCTGATGGCAGGACATAACCACCAGATGTGTGATAAGGATCCGGTGGCAGCAGCACACCTCCAACAAAGATCCATAGAGAGCAACCGGATTTTAAAAAGGAACTCAGGGGTTCTGTACCAACGCAGAAAAGCCGTGCAAAGATTTCTGAATCCATTTACTGTCAGTGTCACTAAATTCAAGGTGGAGTTCTTTTCCCCACTCAGCAACCCAGGGCGGTACGCTAGAATAGCTCTCACTTAGAATCTGCCTATAAATGAGGGTGGTGCATTTATGAGGTAAATTTGGCAGCAGAACATAATTCTCCAACCATGATGGATCAGGGAAAGGGGTAAATTTGGAAATCATAAACTGCCTACAAGCATTCTCAAAGTCATTTCTTTGAATGAAATCTTTACCAAGGGCAGGTACACCCGAGAGGGCAGTATAGAAGTCGGAAGTGATCTGTAACCCTTTCAAATCTCCTAATCTGTGATGTGACATTGATAGCCAAATGTCTGATGGAGATTTAATTTGTGGGAACAGTAGTGTGGGGATAACTGAGATAGGAGCTAAGGGAGAAATCTTGTCCTGAGCAGATGTTAAGACCAAAGACTTATGGCAAATATGCAGCATTCCTCTGGCGAGTACGCTATCTACTTTGGTCCCTTCTCCTGTCCTCTCAGGTGTCCATAACCTATGGAACAATTCCTTACCCAACAGGGCCAATTCTAAATCTACATGCATACAGAATGTCTCTTGTCTGGCCAGTTTAAGCCACCTTTCCAAACTAATAGCCTGTATATAGGTTGATAGGTCAGGGAGGGAGATACCCCCATGTTTCTTTCTTCGGGAAAGAAGGCGAAAGGACATTCTAGTGCGCTTCTTATCCCACAAATAACTGCTCATGATGGATTGTAGTTTATTAATGAAACTAACAGGTACCGATATGGGTAGGGCTCTCAAGGTGTACATTATCAGCGGCAGGATGTAGGTGGTGAGGACATTTTTCCTGCCTAGCCAGGTTAGGAAAGAAGAGCTGCTCTTAGAGAGAATAGAGGTGACTTTGGAGAGTAGCGGGGGGAAATTAAGACTAAACAACAACTTGGGGTCCATCGGGATCATCACCCCCAAATATTTTATTGCTTGTGTAGGCCACTTGAATGGTGTGAGGGCTTTGACCTTAGTACGCAGGACAGCTGGGAGGGAAACGCCAAGGGCCTCCGACCTATCAAAATGTATCTTAAAATTTGAGATAACCCCAAAAGTTTGAAAATCTGCATAACCTCCAGCAAAGCCTCTTCAGGATTTGAAAAACAGGAGCAGTAAATCATCAGGAGCAGTAAATCTGCCTAGTTTCACTCCTTTGATCGTGAGGGATTGGCGGAACTTAAGAAGAAGCGTCTCTAGGGTGAGTACAAACAAGGTGGGGGATAATGGGCATCCTTGACGAGTACCGTTTCTAATTTGGAAGGCGTTCGATAGGGTGCCGTTGACTAGTACTCTCACAGATGGTGCAGAGTATAGCGTATAGATAGCTCTGATGAGGCCTTCAGGGAAGCCAAAGGCTTGTAGTACTTTCTCCATATAGGCCCAGCTAACCCTATCGAACGCCTTCTTCACATCTGTGCCCAGGAGTACAAGAGGGGACTTAGATTTGATGGCGTGGGTGATCGCATGTATGACTCTACTGATATTATGCCTACCCACTCTACCTGCAACGAAACCTACCTGTTCTTCACCCACAAGCCCAGGGAGCAACCCTGACATCCTGCTGTTAAGCAGTTTAGCCCACCACTTCAAATCGGTGTTCAGCAGTGAAATCGGCCTGTAACTTCCACATGCTTCCTTATCCTTCCCTTCTTTATGGATAATCGTTATGTGCGCTTCCTAGGCTTGTGGGGTCAGAGAGCCACCTGTAAGGAGGAGATTGCATGCCGTGACAAAATGTGGGACTAAAATATCTTTATACTTTTTGTAATATGAGCTTGGAAAACCGTCAGGTCCGGGACTCCTGCCTGAAGGGATAGACATTAGAACCTTTTCTACCTCTTCCGTTGTAAACGGTTGAAGCAAATGATGTATATCGACCTCAGAAATTCTTGGGATGTTAATAGAGCTAAGGAACTCCGACGTGCGTGTCTCGATTTGCTGGCTGGTGAGGGGTATTGGGAGGTTATACAGATTTGAATAAAAGGAGCAAAACTCCTGAGCTATCGCTGGAGTATTAATAAGTCGGGGGCCTGAGGCTGATTTGATGGCTTGAATAAAGGATTTATTTCTTTGGTTCTTAATAAGGTTGGAGACTAACTTAGAACCCCTATTCCCATGAAGGTATTGTTTGAAGCGCAATACGAACATTCAAAAAGTCAGTGACCTTATGCCTCAAGCACTTAAGCAGAACCTCAATGTTAATAAGACCTCCCTGAGATCAGATGTCAGCTCAGACCCCAAAGTAAATGACCCCCTCAATCAGACCTCAGATAAGAGCCCCATGCCTCTCATCATCCCCATTATCAACCATGATGCCTCTCATCATCACCATTATCATCCATGATGCCTCTCATCATCCATGATGCCTCTCATATCCCCCATTATGATTCTCATCACCTCATTGCCTCAGATCAGCCCCAAGTTTCATAAAATAAAAAAGCACTTACCTCTCCGGCTCCTGGATGCCGCTGCTCCTCACCACCCGCGCTCTGTGTTCCTCCTGCTGTCGGCTGTGCTGTGAACTGGCGTGCACAGAGTGACGTCACAGAGCGCCTCACACTGTGCGCAGCCCTGCACAGCCTACAACCGAGGACCAGGAAGCGGTAAGTACAGAGCCTTCACCGCTTCCTGGTCTTCACCCTCCTACCTATTTTTGCTACGGGCAACGAAAATGCTATCGCACTGTACATGTGAGCCCGCACCTGGAAGAGCCAATATCAGGGGGCTAAAGAGCCGCATGTGGCTCTAGAGCCGCAGGTTGCTGACCACTGAGTTAGATTATAATCAAATATCCACATGACAGAAGCCCTTTAAGCAGACTGTGATTGTCTGTTGTTGTGACTTAGATGAAGATCCGATCACATTTTATGACCAATTTGTGCAGAAATCCATATCATTCCAAAGGGTTCACATACTTTTTCTTGCAACTGTATATAGTTCTCTGCCTGGCTGCTATCTCTATAATTGTTCCTGTGTAAGCCGAGAGCAATGTGTAAAAAGCGGAGAGCTAGATGAATTACTGCGTGCCGTAAGCGTTGAGCGCTCGCTATAGAGAAGGCAGGGAGACGGATAACAGCTGTTCAACATTATATAGGGACATTTATAATATACAGCTGTCCCTCTATAGCAGCTGTTCTCTGTCTCCCTGCCTTCTTAATAGAGAGCACTGAGCGTCTAGATGTCTGCTTGTTACTCATTGCTCCCGGGTTCCACAGGAAGAATTACAGAGATAGCATTATAGGAAAAGAACTTTATATAAAGTCTCAGGACACTGTTTTATTTCAGAAACAAAAGGGAAAATTTAATATCTGAATACGCCAGCAAGTACTGGATGAGGGGGCCTATCCTTTAGGCTATGTACGGAACATGGCCACTATATTGAAATCGGTAAGAGGGTCACGTAGCATATCAAAGACCAGAATTTTCTTAGAAATTGATTGCCACTGTAATGGTCTAGGGCTGGTTCGGAGTCTATTATAGCAACTACTTGGGGTAATAGCAAGGCCGATATCGTAGTCAGGAGAAAGCCAGTGGTCCATGCACAAGATGGAGCATCCGTTTTAGCAGCAAAGCAGGAGAGACTAGCTTAATTACAGGCTGCAGCTTACCGTAGGGATGGAGCAGCTGGAGGCCATGATAGGAGAGTTGCGGGCGGTGGCGGAGGTGAGAGGCCCAGCGTGGGCGCAGGAGCAGATCCAGACGCTGCTGAGGGGGCCAGGTGAGGTGCCCGTTTTGCCTCACCCACCGGCTTTACGGCCGCGGCGGGCCAGGCCGCCGGCGCGCCTGTCGCCATCGGCTTCCCCCCTCGGGCTCAGCGCCGCATTCGGAGCCCCTCGCGGGACCCTCCACGTCGGCCGCCGACGACACCAGCTTCCTCCAGGCCCCGACGTGGGAGGAAACCTTACTGTAGGCGGAGCCTTGTGGCTGGCCGGGCCCGGCCATCTACACCTGCGAGTGGTTACGGCGTGGGAGCAGGACCAGGTACTGCGGCGCCTCTGTAACTCCAGGCACAGAGGCGGCCCCTCGACGTGGGAGGTCAAGCGTTCAGCGCGAGACTGCTGCAGCGAGGTCCGATGGTGGTAGCAGGCCTCAGGATGCCGGCAGTGCAGGAGGCTCCGCCCCCAGGAGCATTTCAGAATTGACTGTTAACCCCGGCGTCCCTGGTCTGTGTGGGGCCAGGGGACAGGTGGCGGCCAGTTCCAGGAGCTGTCAGGAGGTCCAGGCTGCTGGGGGGGTCCTGCTGCGCTTCGCGTTCCTGCCTTGCCAAGAGGCAAGGTGAAGAGGAGAGGTCCGACTTCGTGGTCTATCCTGGGGAGGACGTCCCTGGTCCCAGTGGGCCCAGGGGACAGCGGGACGGCGACGGCCTTTCGTACTCGGACGGCGCGACGCAGAGGAGAGATCTTCCGGAGTCAGGGCTTGCAGCTGATGGGAACACAGCGCCCAGGCAGCCAGGTGAGATTTCTTGGGGACCACTTGCGCAGGTAGTGCAGGGTGTGGGGGCTGGGGTAGGGGGTGTCTCCCAGTTAGAGTTGAGTAAGGGTCTGGGTCAATTGTTGGGGGGTTTGGCGGGATTGGTTGTGAGTTGGGGGTTGAGTGGGGGGACTCCATTACAGGCCTGGGGTGTGCACGGTTTGGCTGTGAGTGCGGGGTCGTCGGGGGAGCAGCAGCAGCGGGGGTTGCTGGGTGTGAGGGTGTCAGTGCAGACGCAGGCGGGAGCAGTGGGGGAGGAGGAGGTTGTTCGGGTGGATGATAAAGCGAAAGGGGATGTTTATGGTTGTTTTGAGGGCCCGTGCCCGGGGCACATTTGAAGTCTGAGGTGAGGGAGAGGATTTGGAGGGGGAATATTTGGAGATATTTTCCCTGCTTCCTTTGGAGCGCTTCAATTTAGATAGGGTGCGGAGGGAGGATGGTAAGAGGGAGGAGAAGCCCCGTTATAGGTTGATACCGCGGATGTTCGCAGACTGGTTGCAGGCGTTTGCGATATTAGCGAGTGTGATTGGGGAGAAGGTGCCGGAGGCTTGTTGGGGTTGTTTTGTTATCTGGACGCAATTGGTGAGGCGTATCGGGTGTATGGGGGGGGGGTTGCGTGGTTGCGCTATGACGAGCAATTCCGGCAGTGGAAAGCGGTGCGCCCTGAGATGCGGTGGGACCATAAGGATATCGCCTTGAGGTTGAAGGTTACGGCCCCGGTGCGTTCGGGGCAGCCCTTTCGGGGGGATGGCGGCAGTGGGGGGACGGGCAGTACGGCAGTCATCTCAGCGAGGGGACTGTGTTTTGCCTATAACGAGGGCAACTGTAGGTTCGGGGTTAAATGTAAGTTTAAGCACGAATGTTCAGGTTGCGGAGGGACTCATGGGGCAGCAAGGTGTTTTAAGGGGGGGCAGGCAGAGAGGAGGGGATAGTTCTGGAAAAGGGGGTGACGCCGGTTCAGCTGGTAAGGATGCAACCATACTTAGATAGGTACCCCAATAGAGAGTCGCGGGATTGTTGGGTTTGGGTTTTGCGGAAGGTTTTAGAATTCCGTTCGTGCCGGGGGAGGCGGTGTTGCTCAGGAAGAAGCTCAGCTAGGGAGCATCTGGAGGTGGTGGGGGAGAAGTTGGGGAAGGAGGTGATGCTTGGGCGGATGGCGGGTCCGTTTTTGGAGCCACCTGTTGGCAATTTGAGGGTGTCGCCGTTGGGTGTTGTCCCTAAGAAGAAGGCGAATAAGTTTCACCTTATACATCATCTGTCATTACCGAGGGGCTCCTCGGTCAATGATGGGATTGACCCGGCAGTTTGTTCTGTACTATATACATCGATCAACACGGCAGTGGGTTGGGTGAGGCGCTTTGGGGCTGTGGCATTGCTGGCGAAGACGGACATTGAGGCGGCGTTTCGGTTGTTGCTGGTTCATCCGGAGTGTCAGCATTTGTTGGGGTGTTTTTGGGATGGGGGGTTCTTTGTGGATCGTTGTTTACCCATGGGGTGTTCGTTGTTGTGCGCTTATTTCGAAACGTTCAGCTCGTTTCTGGAGTGGGCGATTGCAGTGGCGTCTCTAGCTTTCAAATTTTGGGGGGGAACACTGGGGGCCAGGACAAAAGTAGGGGGGCAGCTATAACAACGATACATTTACACAAGTACGCTTAGAAATGCTGCGATACTTTACCCAATACCTAAAACCGCAACAGGGAAGAAAAGTCCAGCTGTCTGTGGATGACACTTTTATAGAGAGGGGGATCTGTGGATGACACTGCTACGGGGGGATCTGTGGATGCCACATACCGTTTATAGCATCTTATGCTAATGTGTCATTCACAGATCCACCCCATGACAGTGTCATCCCTATTTCCCCCTTCATAACAGTGTCATCCACAGATTCCCTTCCCTATAACAGTGTCATCCACAGATCTCCCTCCCTATAACAGTGTCATCCACAGATCCCACTCCCTATACTAGTGTCATCCACAGATCCCCCTCCCCGCCGCTCACAGGAGTGTACATTTGACATTTCTAAACTGTAATCCATATCCTGCAGTAACTTTAACTTTAAATCAGGATTCAGCGGCCGCTCATCTCTACTAGTACCTTAACCTTACACCACTCGGCTAGCTTCGGTAACAGGGACAGGCTACAGCCTACAGGTACTGCCTGTTAGTTGTTATCGAGCGAGTGCTGATTTCTGCAGGTCAGAGGATACGGATTACAGTTTAGAAGAAATGTACACTCCTGGGAGTGGTCCAGACCAGTGGCGGATCCAGAGCCTGGACTCGGGAGGGGCACTTCCAGATTATTTTCTGTCCGCCGCCACAGAACAAGGGTGCTTATAGAACAGACTACACAGTGTAGAGGTATACTGTATATTGTGTGGCACAGTGTAGAGGTATACTGTATATTGTGTGGCACAGTGTAGAGGTATACCGTGTGGCACAGTGTAGAGGTATACCGTGTGGCACAGTGTAGAGGTATACCGTGTGGCACAGTGTAGAGGTATACTGTGGGGCACAGTGTAGAGGTATACTGTATATTGTGTGGCACAGTGTAGCGGTATACTGTATATTGTGTGGCACAGTGTAGCGGTATACTGTATATTGTGTGGCACAGTGTAGAAGTATACTGTATATTGTGTGGCACAGTGTAGAGGTATACTGTATACTGTGTGGCACAGTGTAGAGGTATACTGTGTGGCACAGTGTAGAGGTATACTGTGTGGCACAGTGTAGAGGTATACTGTGTGGCACAATGTAGAGGTATACCGTGTGGCACAGTGTAGAGGTATACCGTGTGGCACAGTGTAGAGGTATACCGTGTGGCACAGTGTAGAGGTATACTGTGGGGCACAGTGTAGAGGTATACTGTATATTGTGTGGCACAGTGTAGCGGTATACTGTATATTGTGGTGCACAGTGTAGAGGTATACTGTATATTGTGTGGCACAGTGTAGCGGTATACTGTATATTGTGTGGCACAGTGTAGAGGTATACTGTATATTGTGGTGCACAGTGTAGCGGTATACTGTATATTGTGTGGCACAGTGTAGAGGTATACTGTATATTGTGGTGCACAGTGTAGCGGTATACTGTATATTGTGTGGCACAGTGTAGAGGTATACTGTATATTGTGTGGCACAGTGTAGAGGTATACTGTATATTGTGGTGCACAGTGTAGCGGTATACTGTATATTGTGGTGCACAGTGTAGAGGTATACTGTATATTGTGGGGCACAGTGTAGAGGTATACTGTATATTGTGGGGCACAGTGTAGAGGTATACTGTATATTGTGTGGCACAGTGTAGAGGTATACTGTATATTGTGGGGCACAGTGTAGAGGTATACTGTATATTGTGGGGCACAGTGTAGAGGTATACTGTATATTGTGTGGCACAGTGTAGGCTATATGTCTATAACATAAACATATTCCACATGAAAACTTACAATTACTTGGCCCTTGGGGATCTCGGACGCCACTTCCACACTTTGGCCGGGGGCTCGGCGGAGCTGATGTTGTGTTTTATCCTAATGAGAAAGATTTCATAATAAGGATTTGGAGAAGGGGCAGAGGGATAGCAGAGCAGGGAGAGGCTGGTGCTGCTACTAGGGGGTCATACCATGGGGGAGTAATAAAGCCCACCATAATGCCCCCCAGTAGAATACCAGTAGAAATAATTCTCCTTATAATGTGACAATGCAAAAAATACCCCCTTATGCCCCCAGTTGAGCTAATGTCCCCCATAATGTGCCAGTATAAAATACCCCTATATAGTGCCCCCAGTAAATGCCCCATAGTGCTCCTCTCCCCCTTCCTCCTAGTGCCCCCCATAATGTACCAATATAAAATGCCCCAGTAGATGCCCTCAGTGTCCCCCATAATTTGCAAGTATAAATTACCCCTTCTTAGTGCCCCCGTAGATGACTCCATAGTACTCCTCTCCCCCCTTCCCCATAGTACCCACCATAATGTGTCACAGTATAAAATGCTACTGTACAGAGCCCCCCATATAAAACACCCCTTATTTGTGGCCTCAGTAGATGCCCCTATAGTGCCCACTAATAATGTGCCAGTAATAAGCCCCCCATTACGTGCCAATAATAATAATAAGACCCCCATTATGTCCCAGTAACAACCCCCCCCATTACGTGCCAGTAATAAGAACCAGATTCCGTGCCAGTAATAAGACCCCCATTAAGTGCCATTAATAAGCCCCCCATTACGTGCTAGTAATAAGCCCCCCATTACGTGCCAGTAATGAGACCCCATTACGTGCCAGTAATAAGACCCCCATTACGTGCCAGTAATAAGACCCCCATTACGTGCCAGTAATAAGACCCCCATTACGTGCCAGTAATAAGACCCCCATTACGTGCCAGTAATAAGCTTCCCATTACGTGCCAGTAATAAGCCCCCCCATTACGTGCCAGTAATAAGCCCCCCATTACGTGCCAGTAATAAGCCCCCCCATTACGTGCCAGTAATAAGCCCCCCATTACGTGCCAGTAATAAGCCCCCCATTATGTGCCAGTAATAAGCCCCCCATTACATGTCAGTAATAAGCCCCCCATTACATGCCAGTAATAAGCCCCCCATTACGTGCCAGTAATAAGCCCCCCCATTACGTGCCAGTAATAAGCCCCCCCATTACATGCCATTAATAAGCCCCCCATCATGTGCCAGTATTAAGCCCCCCATCATGTGCCAGTATTAAGCCCCCCATCATGTGCCAGTATTAAGCCCCCCATCATGTGCCAGTATTAAGGCCCCCCCATCATGTGCCAGTATTAAGGCCCCCCATCATATGCCAGTATTAAGCCCCCCATTATGTGCCAGTATTAGGTCCCCCCATTATGTGCCAGTATTAGGTCCCCCCATCATGTGCCAGTATTAAGGCCCCCCATCATGTGCCAGTATTAAGGCCCCCCATCATGTGCCAGTATTGAGGCCCCCCCATCATGTGCCAGTATTAAGGCCCCCCCATCATGTGGCAGTATTAAGTCCCCCCATCATGTGGCAGTATTAAGGCCCCACCATTACGTGCCAGTAATAAGCCCCCCATCATTTGCCAGTATTAAGGCCCCCCATCATGTGCCAGTATTAAGGCCCCCCCCATCAGGTGCCAGTAATAACCCCCCCATTACATGCCATTAATAAGCCCCCCCATCATGTGCCAGTATTAAGCCCCCCATCATGTGCCAGTATTAAGCCCCCCATCATGTGCCAGTATTAGGTCCCCCCCATCATGTGCCAGTATTAAGGCTCCCCCATCATGTGCCAGTATTAAGGCCCCCATCATGTGCCAGTATTGAGCCCCCCCATTATGTGCCAGTATTAGGTTCCCCCATCATGTGCCAGTATTAAGGCCCCCCATCATGTGCCAGTATTAAGGCCCCCCATCATGTGCCAGTATTAAGGCCCCCCATCATGTGGCAGCATTAAGGCCCCCCGATCATGTGGCAGTATTAAGGCCCCACCATTATGTGCCAGTATTAAGCCCCCCCCATCATGTGCCAGTATTAAGGCCACCCCATCATGTGCCAGTATTAAGGCCCCCCCATTATGTGCCAGTATTAGGGCCCCCCATCATGTGCCAGTATTAAGGCCCCCCCATCATGTGCCAGTATTAAGGCCACCCCATCATGTGCCAGTATTAAGGCCCCCCCATCACGTGCCAGTATTAAGGCCCCACCATCATGTGCCAGTATTAAGGCCCCCCATCATGTGCCAGTATTAAGGCCCCCCATCATGTGCCAGTATTAAGGCCCCCCATCATGTCCCAGTATTAAGGCCCCCCATCATGTGCCAGTATCACTATTGTAAAAAAAAAAAAAACCACTAATACTTACCTCAGTGTCAGCAATGTGATGCAGGCCTCTTCTGGCCTGTGTCCCACGCTGTATGGCTCAGGCGGCGTGATGTCGTCATCACGCGGCCTGCGCCGGCCTCTGATAGGCTGCCGGCCTAGTGCCTGCAGCCTATCAGAGCAAGGGGAAGGGACACGCCTCTCCCTCCCCTGCACCGCCGCTGGCACAGGCAGATTGCTAAGGAGATGAGCGCAATGGAAGTGCTCATCTCCCTGTGCCCGGCGGCGGCGGCTCACTTGAGGGAGGGTCATTTTAGTTGGGGGGGCACATGGGGGGGCACAGCATGATGTAGGGGGGACAGTGGCCCCCTCTGGCCCCCCCCCCCGGCAACGCCACTGGGCGGTTGTGGACTCGTCAGGTTGTGACTCGCTGATTCATTACCTGGACGATTTTTTGTGTATTGTCCCCCCAGGGTCACCGGTTTGCGCTTTGTTGGTGGAGACGTTGGGCTCTATTTTTGGGAAGTTTGGGGTCCCGCTGGCGGAGGGCAAGACGGTGGGGCCTGTGACGGAATTGAGTTTCCTTGGCATAGTGATTGATTCGGTGAGAATAAAGTGTTGGTTGCCGGGTGATAAGCTGGAATATCTAAAAGGTCTAGCGGCAAGGGCGCTTCTGGTGAAAAAGTTGCAGCTGAGGGAGCTTCAGTCGCTCTTGGGGAAGCTTAATTTCGCTTGCCGGATAATGCCCATGGGTCGAGTGTTCTGCAGGCGGTTGGCGCAGGCGACCAGGGGGGTGGTGGTTCCGCATTATTATATCCGGTTAGGGAGGGAGCTGCGGGCGGACTTACAGGTTTGGAGCTCTTTTCTGGACCAGTACAACGGTCGCTCGCTGTTTATGGGTGGAGTTGTTGAGGCTTTTGATTTTGAGTTATTCACTGATGCGGCGGGGGGTTCGGGTTTTGGGGCTTTTTGTGCAGGGCAATGGTGTGCTGAGTTTGGTCAGCTGTGTGGGTTGAACGGGGCTGGGTACGGAATTTGGCTCTGTTAGAATTGTTCCCTATTGTGTTGGCGGTTTTGTTGTGGAGGGAGCGTTTCCGGGACAGGAAGGTTCGTTTTCACTGTGACAATATGGGGGTGGTTCAGGCGATCAATGGTCTGTCGGTGTCGGCGCCGTTGGTGGTGCGGCTGCTGCAGCGGTTGGTGTTAGAGTGCTTGTCGCTTAATGCCTGGGTTGTAGCGGTACATGTGCCAGGGGTGGACAATTGTATTGCTGACGCCCTTTCTCGTTCGCAGTGGACTCGTTTTCAGCAGTTGGCTCTGGAGGCGGACGCGGTTGGTCTGGAGTGTCCGGCTTGCCTGTGGGAGCTGTTGGAGGAACGTTAATGGGGCTTATTCGAGGGTCCTTGGCTCCGGGTACGTGGGATATGTATATGAGGGCTTGGAGGGCCTGGGAGGATTGGTGTTCTGTGTTGGGTGGGGGGATGGAGGAGCCGGAGTTGGCTTTGTTAATGTTTTTGGGTCATGGTAGGGAGCAGGGTTGGTCGGTTAGCAGTTACATGGCTGGGTTGGCTTTTGGTTTTAAGGCTCGGAGGATGGTGGATGTTACGAAAGCTTTTCTGGTGGTGCAGGCATTAAAAGGGTTGCGGAGGATGGGTGCTGGGGTGGATGGGAGGAGGCCAGTTTCGTTTGGGTTGTTGCTTAAGTTGGGGGGTCAGTTGCGGGGGGTCTGTCGGTCGGAGGGGGAAGCGCGGTTGTTTCGGTTGGCTTTCTCGCTGGCGTTTTTTTGGGTGATGCGTGTGGGGGAGTTGGTTTGGCCATCGGTGAGTCGGGTGGGAGGACTTTTGAGGGGGGATGTGGAGTTGTTTGTGGATAGGGTGGAGTTTGTTATCCGGCGGTCGAAAACGGATACGTTGGGTAGAGGTCGGAGGGTGGTGCTTTTCCGGATTGAGGGTTGTGATATGTGCCCGGTTCAATGTTTGCGGGATTATGGGATGGGGCTTGGGGGGGAGGCCTCCCCCTTGTTGGTCCATGCGGATGGCTCCTTTTTGTCTCGCTTTCAGTTCTCGGCTGTTTTTTCTAGATGTTTGAGCCGTGTGGGAAAGGATAGGGTGGGGTATTCTAGCCACTCCTTTAGGATTGGGGCAGCGACAGAGGCTTCTAGATGGGGCCTGGGTGAGGATGTTATTAAGCGGATTGGACGTTGGGAGTCAGCGAGGTTTAAGTCTTATGTTCGTTTGGATCGCTTATAGTGAAAGGGGGGGGTTGTGTTCAGGGGTTTGTCGTGTTGGTGCAAAGCTGTGGTATTGTTCTTTTGTTTCTTTCATTGCAGATGCGGCACCCACTCTGGTGTGGATTCTGGGGCATTCTTACATCCTCTGGGGGGCTGTTCGGGCAGCGGTTCAGCGGTACGGTTAACAGCTAGGCTTTGCCAGGGAGTCTGCGGTGGTAAGGTGGATTGGGAGGCGGGGTATGGTTGGGAAGGGGGTATTGCCTGAGATTCATAGGTTTGTAAGAATGGATAGGGCGCGGGATATGTTGGTGGTCCATGCGGGGGGCAACGATTTGGCAGCGAAGCCTATCCGGGAGCTGATTAAGGAGTTCAAGTGGGATTTCTTGCGGTTGTGGTCATTGTTTCCGGGTATGGTGACCGTATGGTCTGATATTGTTCCCCGGCAGGTGTGGAGGGAGGCTCGGTTGGGGGATGCGGTGAATAAGGCGAGGGTAAAGGTGAATAGGGCGATAGGGCGTTTTATGGCTAGGAACGGGGCGGTCGTAGTTAGGCATAGGGAGTTGGAGGCTGGAGTGGGGGCTTTTTGGAGGTCAGACGGAGTGCATTTGAATGCGGTGGGGTTGGATATGTGGAGTTTGGCGTTGCAGGGTGGCATTGAGGTGGCCCTGAGGTTGTGGAGGAACGCCCGGAGTTGAGGTGGTCAAGTCCGGGCGTTGGTGGGGGGGGTCCTTGGAGTTGGTCACGGTGGAATCTGAGGACAATTGGGGGCGCGCTACGGTTGGGGCTGGACTCCCAGGTGGACCGAGAGGTTGTGGTGAATCGAGGGGGGGTCATTCGGTGGTGCCTTTGAGCTGGGCGTTACGGCTGGAGGCAAGAGTGGCTCACCCTGGTTCGGCAGCTCGATGTTTTTGGGGCTTCAAGGACCTCCCCCCATTGGGGTTTACAGCATTTATGTTATGTTATTTTGTGATTGTTATTTAATAAACGGCTGCTGTGGCCATTACATTTCCAGCTGGTGGTCTGAGTTTTATTGGGAATGGGGCTATGTGGCGGGGAGGTGTAATGGTGGAAAAAGGGGGGTTTAAAAGGAGGCTATGGTGAATAGAGGTGGTGAACGATGGATAACCAATACCCTCGTCAAGGCAAATACCGTAGTCAGGAGGAAGCCAGTGGTCGATGCACAAGATGGAGCGTCCGTATTAGAGAAGTAGGCAAATACTGTAGTCAGGAGGAAGCCAGGGGTCGATGCACAAGATGGAGCGTCCGTATTAGCAGGAGAGACTAGCTTGATTACAGGCTGAGAGCAGAATAATCTTGCAAGGGAGGAAGTGCAAAGCTGGACTTAAATAGGATGTTTAATCAGGAACAGGGAGGCAGGAAGTGAAACTAGAGGCACAGGGAACTAGGCTTCAGTTAAGCAAAGGAGCTGTCTGAATAGATCAGTTGGAAGAGCTGTGTCCTGGGACACAGGAGTTTCCGGGTTCAGGTCCTGACAGCCACAATCAGACTTGTGATATCTCTTGTGGCTCAAAAGTTATCAACACTGAAAGTTACAACTACCAGAAACGTTCCATGTGATGCACAGTTATTTGACATGTTCAATGTCTTGTCCCGGGTGCTAAAGGCTCAAATATTTTGAACTTTCTGTGTTGATAATTATGCATATTGCAAACCTGCCTGCGGCAATCGATTTCTGAGAAGATTCTAGTCTTCTTTTATATGCTACAACCCCTTCTCATTGGAAAAATTTGCCCTTGATCCAATATGGAGGCTTTGAAGATGCCGCCCATGTTTCTGAAATAAAAGGGTGTCACACTAAATATATATATTTATTACTTTTGACTCACACTAAATATATATATATGTATATAATTTAGTAACATTTCTAGAAATGCCAGTTTTTGTCGCATGACCCCCTTTTTGTGACTTTTGGAACGCCCGTACAACAATATTTTGTTGCACGGCGTTTTTCCACTGCGTTTGACCATAGGAATGGGCCTGGCCAGAGCTTCAACCCGACAAATTTACCAACATTAACGCCTGGAAAGAGGCTTAAATGTTGGAGAAAGACTACTCATTATAAAGCCCAACAAAGCCAACTCAAAAGGGGAGTAAAAGACTGGCGTAGATGACCCGCAGTGTACAGGTGCAGGTAGCCTAAGGCATCTCAAATAAATCTTCAGATTAGTCCGGGCATTCACTCAATATACATACATCTGTTCGTTTATTCATCCCTGCAAGGAACTTCAGATCCAAATTTAGTATCTAGATTATTGCAAAACTCAATAAAAATGTATTGTGCAAAAAAAATAGTGGGGTCATTGATTATTGTGGTTTGAGCCTGTTTTGGTCTCATTGGGGCACATTTATTAAGCCCGCCTTTTTTAGGAGTAAGGCCTCTTTCACACGCGCCTCATGTTTTTGGGCCTGATGCGGGTGCGTCGCGAGTGCACGCGCGTGAGAAAAATCGGCATGTTTGGTATCCAAACCCGAACCCGGACTTCTTCACAGAAGTTCAGGCTTGGGATCGGTGTTCTGTAGATTGTATTATTTTCCCTTATAACATGGTTATAAGGGAAAATAATAGCATTCTTAATACAGAATGCTTAGTACAATAGGGCTGGAGGGGTTAAAAAAATAAAAAATAAATTGTAACTCACCTTAATCCACTTGTTCGCGCAGCCCGGCTTCTCTTCTGTTGTCATGACCATGGTTGTGGTCGCGACTCCTTGGTTCGCATGCTGTTGTCAGGGTTTGTCTTATGTTGTCTTCCACAAGTGTCGGCTCTGTATCCTGCCTCACGTGTGGTTGCCGCTGGCAACATAAGGTTGTTGGCAGTGGAGCGGCCTGAGCGGGTGCTAGGCGCTCGCTGTCATGGCATGCGGTTGCCTCTGGCAATGTGTGGTTTTAGTGTTCACTTTTTATGTTTGGTGTGAGGGAGTTTGATGTCTGTACACTTCCCCTTTAAGTGGTACTTACCTGGTTTAGTGATGGAAGGGTTAACTCCTTTCCCTGTGTGTGTGTGTGTGTGTGTGTGTGGCCGCTTGGGCTATTTAGCTTCCTGCTGGATGGCAGAAGCTGAGGGGTACTTCAGCCATGGGGTTTTGCTGGAGTCATCCTCCTGGTTCATATACCATCCTTCCAGTAAGGGCCACCCCTTGCGGTCATAAAACAGAATGTCTGATGTTAAGTTGATGTTTTATGTCCTTGTTATTTATTGCAGCTATGGATGTCCCGGTTACCTGTGTGTTTTGATGTGTGTGCTGTCTCCTTAGTGTTGGTGTGGACAGAGTATTTGACCATGGGTTCCAGTCAGCAAGGCTGTGGCAGGTTAGTGTGGAACTAGAGTAGTTCACCTGCCATATCCATATGTCTGTTTATGTTCCCCTTCTCCTTGCAGCTTGGCCAGTGAGACTCCTGTTCCTCCGTGCCTACGAGGAACAGGTCGTCTTACCCTGCTCCTAGTCCAGGGCCACCCTGAGGGCTAGTAGGGACTATAGGTTCCGGTGTATGAGCCCTCCTACCATCAGGGTTGGCTCATACGGTTAGGAGTCAGGGTCAGCATTAGGGATGCGATAGGAGGTGACCTGCTCCCTAATTCTGTCCTCCTGGCCGAGCAGCGACCAAACATCTTCTGGCATCACACGGCTGAGGGTTTCCCCCATCCTCAGCCGTGACATCTGTCTTCTTTTTTGCTGTGCAGGAGGAATAGGACCTTTGATGACATCACTGTGCTCATCACATGGTCCATCACATGATCCATCACCATGGATAAAAAAAGAAAAGAACTCCAGCAGTTGTGTTGCAAAATAGATGAATCGTTTATTTGAAGTGCGGCTTTAGCATACAGTAACGTTTCGGCCGGGTATGGCCTTTATCAAACTGCTGCCGCTATGTAGAAGATGGAGATATGTAGTGGAAACGGCTGCACTCAGTGGGTAATGTTGGCGTGCACCATGGATAAGGGAAAATAACAATGATCGGGTCCCCATCCCGATTGTCTCCTAGCAACTGTGTGTGAAAATCGCACCGCATCCGCACTTGCTTGCAGATGCTTGCGATTTTCACGCAGCCCCATTCACTTCTATGGGGCCTGCGTTGCGTGGAAAACGCACAAAGAGGAGCATGCTGTGATTTTCACGCAATGCACAAGTGATACGTGAAAATCACTGCTCATGTGCACAGTCACATATATATGAATGGGTCTGGATTCTGTGCGGGTGCAATGCGTTCACCTCACGCATCACACCCGCGCGGAAATCTCGCCCGTCTGAAAGAGGCTTAAGAAAAGACTGGCATATTTGAAACACCTGTCTTTAAATTGCCTCAAATTTAGGATCCCTTAAAAAATCTGCTGAATCGTATGTGATTTACGTCAGTGGTTGTTTTCTTGTAAGACAGGTTCTTAATCACTAAGACTTGTCTCATTGGTTTGCGCATGAAAAAAAATGGGCAAACGATCAGAAAAAAAGTCGCAAGTCTATGGCCTCATGCACACGACCGTTGTTGTATTCTGCGTCCGTTCCGCCGATTTTAGTGTTTCTGATGCGGACCCATTCTTTTTTATGGAGCCGTTGAAAATGCGGATAGTGCACCGTTTATTATCCGCGTCCGTGGTCCGTCAAAAAAATATAACCTGTCCTATTCTTGTCCGTAAAAAACGGTTAGTGGACCCATTCAAGTCAATGGGACCGCTAAAAACCGCGGATGCACCACGGAAGCCATCCGTCTGTCATCCACATCCGTATTTTTTGCGGATCAGTTGCCTGGCAACCTGTGGCTCTGACCTTTTGGCAATTCAAAAAAAAATTGTACAGGAAGTTCCAACTGCCAGATTGCAAAGTCTGGTGATTGCTGGACACCTGGCAGAGAGTGTCATCTGTGCGCATTTTGCCAGTCAGTGATTTCTTTCAGCACCCGAAAATGCCAAGGTGGGATGTTGATAAACTAATCTCATTGGTGGAGGAAAGGCCCGAGCTGTGGGACACGAGGACAAATGTCTACCAAGATCGGGTGAGGAAGGTAGGTGGCCCGGCGTATGAGGCCACGTGAATGGGAATAAGCAGATGCCGGGGGTCGTGCTGAATTAGGTAAGTGAACAATATGTAGTTGTGTCTTGGCCCTGTGTTGTTCTAGTACCTCCATCAGTTCAGATTCATGTCCCTTTTGTGGGCAGGCCTAATTCTGTAGTGCTACGGACATGTTTGTTGGTTTGTTAAGGCACTTTTTACCTCACAACAACATGTTTTGATGGCTGTCCCAACCTTACCTCATGCCCACAGTAGTACTGTATACCCAGCATGTGTTTTATTTTATTTTTAGTTTTGGTGACGCATGTGCCCCTGTTTGAATTGATGTAATTCACATATCATAAAGTATTTTGTTACAAAGGCCTAGCACAAATAATCTCGTCCTTCCTGGATTTTTTAGGAAAAGAGGATAGCCACACCTGCCCTGGTGTACCATGTGCTGTGTATTCTCCCCTTCTTGTATTGTTTATTAGCGATTTGTGTTGCAGTTCATTTTGTGTGTTTTTTGTTTTTTTGACAGGTTTTATTGTAATTTGTACAATAAGTGTTTTTATTGTTTGATGCTTTCACAGTGAAAAAAAAAACAAGACCCGCTGGAATAGCTGCCGGGACCAATTTAGGCGGGAGTGTAACGAAAGGGGCCGCAGTGGCGACGGGTCAACCCAAAAAAAAAGACCATATTTGTACTCGTCCCAGCTTCAATTTCTCAGGACTTGAGGCCTTAAGTTTTTTTTTTAGTTTTTTTTTAGATAAACTTTATTGAACTGTTATATAGGTCATTGCCCACTATTAGAATATATATAGCAGACCTTTCTTGCAGGTTTGGTGTGCTATATATGATGTTTTTTTTGTTTTTTTTTACCTAGGTAGAATGTTTGCTTAAGGCCTCATGCACACTGCCGTGTTTCACAGCCGTGTGCGGGCCGTGGAACCGCGGCCTGGATCCCTCCTGAGAGCAGGAGCGCACGGCGTCACTGGTTGCTATGACGCCGTGCGCTCCCTGCTGCCGCCGCAATACAGTAATACACCAGTGACGCCGTGCGCTCCTGCTCTCAGGAGGGATCCAGGCCGCGGTTCCACGGCCCGCACACGGCTGTGAAACACGGCAGTGTGCATGGGGCCTAACACAAATTAAACATTAAAACCACTATGGCCTTTTCACGGGGGCGCAAATTCAACGCAGGTGCAATGAGCGCAGTGAAAGCATTGCACCCGCATAGAATCTGGACCCATTCACTTCAATGGGGCTGTGCAGAGATTTTCATGCACCACTTGTGTGTTGTGTGAAAATGGCAGCATGCTGTAATATCGTGCCATTTTCTTGCAACGCAGGCCCCATAGAAATGAATAGTTCTGCGTTAAATCCGCCAGCATCCCAAGAAAAGTGCGTGTATATATATATATATATATATATATATATATGGTGTAAATTTCATGTATGGTTGCTAGGAGATGATAGTGATGAGCAACGTCGGGCCCCATTAAAAAAGGCTAAGGCCCATTGCAGATGAGCGTTCATCCCGCAGCGAGGCTACTATTGACCTTCCAGCACTGCCGGGTTAAGGCTAGTTTCACACTAGCGTTCGTCGGTCCGCTCGTGAGCTCCGTTTGAAGGAGCTCACGAGCGGACCCGAACGCCTCCGTCCAGCCCTGATGCAGTCTGAATGGATGCGGATCCGCTCAGACTGCATCAGTCTGGCGGCGTTCAGCCTCCGCTCCGCTCGCCTCCGCACGGACAGGCGGACAGCTGAACGCTGCTTGCAGCGTTCAGCTGTCCGCCTGGCCGTGCGGAGGCGAGCGGATCCGTTCAGACTTACAATGTAAGTCAATGGGAACGGATCCGCTTGAAGATGACACCATATGGCTCAATCTTCAAGCGGATCCGTCCCCCATTGACTTTACATTGAAAGTCTGAACGGATCCGCTCAGGCTACTTTCGCACTTAGAAATTTTTCTAAGTTATTAATGCAGACGGATCCGTACTGAACGGAGCCTCCGTCTGCATTAATATGATCGGATCCGTTCAGAACGGATCCGATCAAGCGCAAGTATGAAAGTAGCCTAACATAGCATTTTATACATTTATGATGCTATGTTAACCCTTTACACTTCTGTAATGTATAGAAGAATACTGGCATAATAATGCTGCCAGTCTAATCCAATACATTCCTGAACTGTTAAGGGTTTCCTAGCATCATAAATCAATAGAATGCTATGTGACCCCGGCAGTGCTGGGAGGTCATGGCGGAAGCTCCGTCGCGGATTTGCTGTGTGAGGAACGCTCGATTGCAAGGGGCTTAATCCCTTTTTTTTGTAAAAATTTCCCTCATGACATGGTTAGAGTTGAAAATTAAAGGACTTTTGGTGACGTACTTGCGCTCATCACCTGGTGAGTGGTATCATGTCAACAAAGGTCCTTTCACAGCTCTTCAAGGAAGAAGTATGATGACAATGTAGGATGTGTCATCGGGTGGATGTTTATTTTTGGAATCCCCTGAATACACATTGTATTAAGCAGTCTGTTGCAATTATTGAACCTTATAACCATGTAGAGCAGAGATCAGCAACCTTCGGCACTCCAGCTGTTGTGAAACTACAATTCCCAGCATGCTCCATTCATTTATATGAGAGTTCTGAGAAGAGAAGAGCAAGTATGCATGCTGGGAGTTGTAGTTTCACAACAGCTGGAGTGCTGGAGGTTGCCTACCCCTGATTTAGAGCCTACATGGAAAACAAACCCCAACTTCTTCAGTGAAGAAGTCTGTATTTGGGTCTGGGTCCAACATATAGTTTCTTAACAACGCAACACAATCGCAGTCAAAACAGACCTAAATTGCGTGCTCACTCACACGACTTACCACCAATGCACCCGGGAACCATCCGGCCACAATCCGCAACGCCAGTGTGAATCCTGACGATCTTTAAATGACTGGTTCCAAACTATTTCAAACAATGACAATCTACATCTCCCTTTTTTTTTAGATACACCAGGGATGCTCAACGTGCGTCCTTCCAGCTGTTGCAAACATGCATCTCCCACCATGCACTTGTGTAGGCTGATAGATGTCGCTTGTCCGGGAATGATGTGAGTTGGACTTTAGCAACAGCTTGATGGCGGCAGGCTGAGCTGGCTAGATATACATGGACAGAAAACCAGCACTTGGTTAGCTCCACTATGTGTCAAGGCCCAGCAGGCTTTTGATTTTTGCGTTGGATATTTGCACACTGTCCAAATCAACAGTCCCAAAATGGTTTCTCCATGCTAGGTGTACTTAATGTTAAAGGTGAAACTTTACGATTAGGTTCCCTTTTGAAATCTATGCTATCTCACCTTATATAATAGACGTACTGCAGTATGTTTGCAATAATAATTTTGTGTGTTTGTTATGAAATTTTTGGGCATACATTATTATATATATTTTTTAAAATTATGCAATACAGTACTGTGGACAGCCTGGAAGAACAGGAGGACTCCGATTGGGGAGGAGAAGAAACTCCACTTGTATTTTCTCTACAAATAAGTCCGGCACCCACGCCTTACAACCGGCCATGGCAAGTGGCGTGCTTACAGAAGGGAGTCCTCCTACCTCACCGCAGCGTCAGGCCAGGACAAGAAGGAGTTGCCGCCAGTCTTCCGCTGGGCTAGTAACTCGGGAAATGATTGATGCCCGGGTTATTGAGTTCCTAGCCCAGAGGAGGAGTGAGGGCCAAGAGCAAGCGTTGTTTAGGGGGCTGGCGGCGTTATTGAGGCGTGTTCCAAATTCGAGACATTATTTATGTATAACCTCAGTGGGGATCCTATTTGAAATGTTTTCAGCTCCAAACCCAGGAGATATACTCTCCCAATTGAATCATATGTGTCTCCAAAACATGGTGCAACCCTCACACCATGTCACCAGCTACCCCCAACAACCACCCCATGGCCCACCTTGTTCTGGACAACCTTTTCGCCGATCCCCAGACCCAAACCAACCCCCAGCCCATTCTAGTTCTGTGGCCCCTTTTCAAACTGTGGCCCAACGACCGGAGGCACGTCAACCCGTCACATCTTATAACCCCAGCGGGAATTGTTTGATTTATAAAAAATTATTAATATATTGCAATAATTATTTATTTTCTTTTATGTTCATTTATTGTATACAAGATTTGTGTGTATTATTGGTTTGGGTGGGCTTGGGTTTCACTAAAATTTGAGTCCAAAAAAAGGCTTTTGTCTGTGATTCTTTATAAACTTCAAGGATAGTGGGTCTCCCTAAAAATTTTAAAGGAACAGATCTCACCACACAACCCACCCTTTTTGGTTGTGAAGAATGAATAAAGATTATATAGTAAAAAGTAATGGGGGCCACTCCAAAGATGTGTTTGTACCTGGATCAATAGAACGTCATATTGTTCACAACAAAAGGCAGACATTTTTCAAAATAATAAGTGGTTGGAGTAGAATATGAATAACCGACTGGTATTTACATTATCCACCATCAACTTTGTATGGAATAATGTTTGCACCAAACAATATGATGTTCTAGGCATTTGAGGCATTAGAAGGTTTTTGGAACCATATAGCAAAAAGAATGAGGATGTTTATAAAAGATTACTTTCACAAACATATTTTTTCATTATATTGTCCTTCAATAAATTTTGGGTCCCAAAAACCTAAGCCCGCAAGCCCACGTCAAGGGTCCTTATTCTCTTGTGAGTCCCTACACTCAACTACAACAAAAATTCAATTCGCTATCTGGAAAATAAAAAATCAACTATCGAGCACAGAAGAAATTAAACATTGCCACGAAAAGCGTCCCTCTGCCATGGCAAGGACCCCTCTGAGCTGAAAAAGTAGTCTGCATAGAGTTCCCGAACTGCAATGCCTGCAGTCCCAGGTCGTCTATGCAGGGTCCTATCCAATCCCAAAACTGCTGAGGTAGGAAAATCTTCCATGTCAACAGAAGAGGAAGCCTCTTGAATCCTGATGAAGTTGTGTAGAACAACACAAGCTTGAATCCCCAGGGTAGCATTCTCCGGATCCATCTGTATGGATGACAAAAATGCCCTCCACTTGCTAGAGAGTATTCCGAAAGGGCACTCAACATACCGAAGGGCACAAGTCAACCGGTAGTTGAAAATACGCCTCCTGTCATCCAAACCACGCTTTGGGAAGGGCCGCATAACATGGGGAGTCAATGCAAACCCTTCATCCGCCACAATGACAAATGGAGCCGGCGGACCTGCATATCCGGGCAGTCTTCTCTTCTGGACTCGGGCAGGGCAAGCTGGATGGCACGAAGTCGCTCACCCATTCTAGAAGCACTAAAGATGTGAGCATCAGCAGTGCTTCCATAGGCCCCGATATCAACCATTATAAACAGGTAGTTACTGTCAGCAACAGCCATAAGAACTACCGAAAAATATTGTTTATAATTGAAGAAACGGGTGCCTGAGCGTGGCGGCTTCTTCACACGGATGTGCTTGCCATCCAGTGCCCCGATGCAGTTGGGAAACTGCGTAGAACTATTGAAGCCCTCAGCAATCCAAACCCAATCATCCGCCTTGGGCTGTGGCATCACCGTTGATGCCAGATGACCTGGCAAGTGTGACGCCCAATCCGAGAAATTGTTGAGGTTCCCAATAGAAACTCAAAATGCAGGGATGCAAATGAGTTCCCATTTGCAAGGAATCTGTAGAGAGAAAAAAATATATATAAAATCAGTAAGCAGCTAAAAAAAGGGAACATACAATACATGATTCCTCTAATGGTTTATATGACATGTGTTTAGACAATCAATAACATTTCCAATATAATTTTGTGTATGAACTAAACACTAGCAGCAATTGGGGTCTGGGCACTACTCTCACAAGCTATGTTACCCCAACTGTGTTTACGCCATTTCCATGCAGAATGTATGGCCAAATTAAGGATGATTTGAACACTCTGCATGATGATTACGTTAGGCAAACACCAAAGGAAAACCTGTTTAAAATACACGACTACCTTTGATCTTGCCATCTTCGGTCTCAGGTATTTACAACAAAAAAATTAAACAGTAACTTCAGCAAACATTAGCAGATGTCTAACACCAGCCATTTTCTCATACATGTTCCTCATGACAGAAGCAGTGCACATTACTGTCTTAGGCTACTTTCACACTTGCGTTCGATCGGATCCGTTCTGAACGGATCCGATCATATTAATGCAGACGGAGGCTCCGTTCAGTACGGATCCGTCTGCATTAATAACTTAGAAAAATTTCTAAGTCTGAAAGTAGCCTGAGCGGATCCGTTCAGACTTTCAATGTAAAGCCAATGGGGGACGGATCCGCTTGAAGATTGAGCCATATGGTGTCATCTTCAAGCGGATCCGTTCCCATTGACTTACTTTGTAAGTCTGAACGGATCCGCTCGCCTCCGCACGGCCAGGCGGACACCCGAACGCTGCAAGCAGCATTCAGCTGTCCGCCTGTCCGTGCGGAGGCGAGCGGAGCGGAGGCTGAACGCCGCCAGACTGATGCAGTCTGAGCGGATCCGCTCCATTCAGACTGCATCAGGGCTGGACGGAGGCGTTCGGGTCCGCTCGTGAGCTTCTTCAAACGGAGCTCACGAGCGGACCGACGAACGCAAGTGTGAAAGTAGCCTTAACTATAAAAGGAAGATATTGCTTACCTCAACGTGACGATGAGCCTTTCCTCAGGAGAAATGCTGATGGTGTCCAGGAAGGTAAGGACAGTAAGTAGAGACGACAGCAAGCGATCAAATGTAGACACTGACATCCGACAGAACGAAAATAACTTCTCTGGATGCTGCCGAAGATCTTGGTAGAGGGTATGAAAATGTCCTTTCCGGTAGCGTTGGGAAACAATGGGATGCACCCAAAATCGCCGCCTTCTACTCGGTTCCTCGTCCAATAAAAGGGAGCGCTGTCCTTATCGACGAGAAATAAGCCAGTGCAGTACGACCTCTGCCTCAGAGTCATCCTCCATGGTGAACCCAAGACGCAAACTGAGAATCAAAGATCAGCAAAGCCAAGGAAGCCAACAACACTCTGTACCCTGCAAAGACTACAGAAAATGGCCACCAAACACTCAGGTGAATAGCATTATATACCTGTATCCTGGGTGGGGATATAAAAAAAAAAAATAAATGTACTTCCTTTTCGCGGTTAGTGGTCCCCACAAAAAAACTGGAAGTCACACGGAAACACAACAGAAACAAAAACGGCAACGGATAACGGAACAACGGATCCACAATTTGCGGAACGGAAACAAACAACGGTCGTGTGAATGAGGCCTATCTCAGTGAAAAAAAAATTGCACAAGTTCTCCCTAATAACAGACGGGAAAATGAAAGGGGTTGTGTCACTTTAGAAAATAGCATTTATTATGTAGAGAAAGTTACCGTATTTTTCACCCTATAAGATGCACCTAGGTTTTAGAGGAGGAGAATAATAAAAAAATATTTTTCATTAGACCTCAGATCAGACCACCAATCAGACCCCTAATGTTAATAAGACCTCCAATCAGACCTCAGATCAGACCCCCCTCAATATTAATAAGACCCCAATAAGACCTCAGATCAGACCCACAATCAGACCTCAGATCACATCCCAATGTGAATGACCCCCAATCAGACCTCTGATAAGAGCCCTATATAAATAAGACCCCCTATTCAGACCTCAGATGAGACCCCTTATAACTTAGATCAGCCCCCATGCCTCAGATCGGACTTCCATGCCTCAGATCAGACTCCCATGCCTCAGATCAGACTCCCATGCCTCAGATCAGACTCCCATGCCTCAGATCAGACTCCCATGCCTCAGATCAGACTCCCATGCCTCAGACCAGACTCCCATGCCACAGACCAGACTCCCATGCCTCAGATCAGACTTCCATGCCTCAGATCAGACTTCCATGCCTCAGATCAGACTCCCATGCCTCAGATCAGACTTCCATGCCTCAGATCAGACTCCCATGCCTCAGATCAGACTCCCATGCCTCAGATCAGACTCCCATCCCTCAGATCAGACTCCCATGCCTCAGATCAGACCTCAGAGCAAAATTAAAAAAAATCCACTTACCTCTCCTGCTTCTTATTCCTGCCGCGCTCTGTGACCCGACGCGCACAGAGAGCCGACTTCCTCACTGCTGTGTGCAGTAATAGCACAGCTGACGGCAGGGGACCTGGAAGCAGTGAGTACAGAGCCCAGGGAGCACTGCATTCACGGCTTCCTGGTCCTCTGGTACTAATGAGCGCTTCCATAATGGAAGCCTCATTAGTTTTAGCCCCACTAACATTTTTACCCAACTCTGGGCGGAAATAAAGTGCATCTTATAGGGCAAAAAATACGAAAATACAAGACACATAATAATATATTGTTATTATTTTATAATGTGATAGAAAAATTAATCCAGCCAGTAAATGAAGCAATATGGACAATCACAATACATTAGTAAGTGGCTTGTATTAACTTCCTCTACATAATGAATGCCACTTGCTGAAGTGAGACTACCCCTTTAAGCCTGGTCAGGAGTGGAGTAGAAATAAGGCCTCTTGCACATGACACCCGGCCGGTAAATGACCTGCCAAGCCGGAAATTTAGTGCCCCTGACGGTAAGTTTTTTTCTACAGGCAATAATTAGTGCTTCCACTGTGGAGCACTCACCAGTGGCGTGCCTAGGGTGTTTGGCACACGGAGCGGGTCCTTTCTCTGGCACCCCCTCCAATACTTTCTCTGGCACCCCCTCACAGTAGTATTTTCCTTATTGTACAACCTTCCCAGTAGTTTTGTACATATGTGTGCCCCCTCAAAGTAGTTATGCCCACATTGTGCCCTCTCACAGTAGTTATGCCCACATTGTGTCCCCTCACAGTAGTTATGCCCTCTTTGTGCCCCCTTCACAGCAATAATCCCCATTGTGCCCCCTTTATAGTAATTATCCCCATTGTGCCCCCTTCACAGTAATAATCCCCATTGTGCCCCCTTCACAGTAATAATCCCCATTGTGCCCCCTTCACAGTAATAATCCCCATTGTGCCCCCTTCACAGTAATAATCCCCATTGTGCCCCCTTTATAGTAATAATGCCCACTGTGCCCCCTTCACGGTAATAATGCCTATTGTGCCCCCTTAATAGTAGTAATGCCCGCTGTTCTAGTAATGCCCTCTGTGCCCCCTCGATAGTAGAAATCCCCATTGTGTCCCGTTCACAGTAATAATACCCACTGTGCCCTCTTCACAGTAAAAATGCACACTGTGCCCCCTTCACAGTAAAAGTGCCCTCTGTGCCTCCTTCATTGTAGTAATGCCCTCTGGCTCTGTGTCCCCTCCATAGTAGAAATGCCCATTGTGCCCCCTTCACATTAGTAATGCCCTCTGTGCCCCCTCCATAGTAGTAATGCCCTCTGTGCCCCCTCCATAGCAATAAAGTCCTCTGTGCCCCCTCCATAGTAATAAATCCCTCTGTGCCCCCTCCATAGTAATAAAGCTCTCTGTGCCCCCTCCATAGTAATAAAGCCCTCTGTGCCCCCTCCATAGTAATAAAGCCCTCTGTGCCCCCTCCATAGTAATAAAGCCCTCTGTGCCCCCTCCATAGTAATAAAGCCCTCTGTGCCCCCTCCATAGTAATAAAGTCCTCTGTGCCCCCTCCATAGTAATAAAGCCCCTCTGTGCCCCCTCCATAGTAATAAAGTCCCCTGTGCCCCCTTCATAGTAATAAAGTCCTCTGTGCCTTCTCCATAGTAATAAAGTCCTCTGTGCCCCCTTCATAGTAATAAAGCCCTCTGTGCCCCCTCCATAGTAATAAAATCCTCTGTGCCCCCTCCATAGTAATAAAGCCCTCTGTGCCCCCTCCATAGTAGTAATGCCCTCTGTGCCCCCTCCATAGCAATAAAGTCCTCTGTGCCCCCTCCATAGTAATAAATCCCTCTGTGCCCCCTCCATAGTAATAAAGCTCTCTGTGCCCCCTCCATAGTAATAAAGCCCTCTGTTCCTCCTCCATAGTAATAAAGCCCTCTGTGCCCCCTCCATAGTAATAAAGCCCTCTGTGCCCCCTCCATAGTAATAAAGACCTCTGTGCCCCCTCCATAGTAATAAAGCCCTCTGTGCCCCCTCCATAGTAATAAAATCCTCTGTGCCCCCTCTGTATTAAAACAAAACAAAACAAAAAAACACAGTACCTACTCCCCTTGTCCCGCTCCTGAAGCTCACAGTCCTCTCTTCCCTGCAGGCACAGATCGCAGCACTGTGTGGGCAGAGTTTATACAGATTTCCGGGCTGCAGGCTCCGCCCACACAGGCTGGCAGTGTGATCTGTGTCTGCAGGCTGAATGGTGCAGCGCGGAGAAGTCTTCCAGCTTCACCATTCAGAGCGCCACCGGCCTGAAGGAGGGGAGGAGCGCGGATAGCTGAGCGGTGAGTGACAGGACCACAGCTACCTGCACTCTAGCAATGAGCGCTTCCATCTGGATTGATGGAAGCAGTCATTGCTTCTGGCACCCCCCCTGAGAGTCGGCACCCGGGGCAGACCGCCCCCATGCCTCCCCTTTAGTACGCCACTGGTGCTCGCCTCTCCTCCCACTTGTGTTAAGAAAGAAAAACCTCACCTCATCCATTTGTTGGCGCTGGGGTCAGGACCTGCGCTCCAGCGTGATGTTCTTTCACAGCATTGACTCGAAGCAGAAGCAGGACCTGCTAGACATCATCAAGCTGGAGCGCAGGTCCTGCCCTGAGCTTCCAGTCAGCAGAGAGCATTCCCCATGATCAAACGGATAAGGTAATTTTTTTTTTATTTTTTTTTCTGCACAAGCAGAAAAGGGAGCATTATTAATACTGGGGGACTCTAATGGGGGCATTACTAATTCTGAGGAGCACTAGTTGGGAAATTAATTTTACTGGGGGGGCACTAATGTGGGCATTATTATTTCTGGGGTGCATTACTATTACTAGGTGCACTAATAGGGGCACTATTAATTCTGGGGGCCACTAATGTAGGCACTATTAATTCTCTGGGGTGCTAATCGGGGTATTTTTAATTCTGGTAGCACTAATTGGCTCATTAAAATTACTGAGGGGTGCTAATGGGGGCATTATTAATTCTGGGGGACACTAATGGAGTCATTACTATTACTGAGGGGCACTAATGGGGGCATTATTATTTCTGTGGGCGCTAATGGAGGCATTAAATTGGGGGCACTAATGGGAGACATTATCAATTCTGAGGGTGCTAATGGGGGCATTACTTTTACTGGGGGCACTAATGGGTAACATTATCAATTTTGGGGACACTAATGGAGGCGTTACTATTACTGGGGGTACTAGTAGGGGCATTACTTTTACTGGGGGCACTAATGTGGGGCATGATCAATTCTGGGGGGCACTAATGGAGGCATTACTATTACTGAAGGGCACTAATGGGGGCATTATTATTTCTGTGGGCGCTAATGGGGGCATTAATATTATTTGGGGCACTAATGGGAGACATTATCAATTCTCAGGGTGCTAATGGGGGCATTGCTTTTACTGGGGACACTAATGGGTAACATTATCAATTTTGGGGACACTAATGGAGGCGTTACTATTACTGGGGGTACTAGTAGGGGCATTACTTTTACTGGGGGCACTAATGTGGGCATGATCAATTCTGGGGGGCAATAATAGAGGCAACCCTAATGACACGTTTTCCAAGGCACATAATGAGGAGTTAGGCCGTGTTCACATCACCATTTTGTTTTCTGTTCTTCTGATCTGTCAGGACAGGTCATCAGTATCTGATCGGTGATGGTCCGACATCCGGGACCCCTGTCGATCAGCTGCTTTCAGAAGGCACCTCTAGATAGGTCATCAGTATCTGATCTGAACGGCGGCAGGAGTTCTGGGTGTCGGACCCCCACCGATCAGATACTGACGACCTATCTAGAGGTGCCTTCTGAAAGCAGCTGATTGGCAGGGGTCCCGGACATCAGTGACAATGTCTCGGAAAACCCTTTTCATGAAATTCATGGAAAAGCTGAGCATATGGTGGGATTGAACCACCGTCAAATCATGTGCTAAAAGAAACATAAATTGCCCTCTAATGTACAGTCCTGATGAAAAATGGCAAAAAGTCATATTTAGCATGGCTGGATCTTAACAAGGTTCCGAGTAGAGCTTCAACATGCAACAAGAAGAAATGGAAGTGAGACAGAACATTTTTTGAGCATTCAATTTAATGAAAATAACGATTAAACTGAAACAGGCTGTTTTTCAGCTGATCAAAAGTTTAGGACCACATGCCTTTAAAAGGCCAAATCTGTGCAAAGATGTGGATTCATTGTCATTTTCTGTCAGGTAGTCACACGTTGTGATGACAAAGGCAAAAACACTCTCTCTTTTTTAACGTGGTCGGGTTGTTCAACTGCATAAGCAGGGTCTCTCAGAGCGCGCCATCGCTGCTGAGGTTGGACGCAGTAAGACAGTCATTTGGAATTTCTTAAATTCTTAAATGATCCTGAGGGTTATGGAACAAAAAAGTCAAGTGGAAGACCCCAAAAAATTTCATCAGCACTGAGCCGGAGGATCCAATTGGCTGTCCGTCAAGACACTGGACGATCCTCGACCCAAATTAAGGCCCTTACTGGTGCTGACTGCAGCCCCATAACCATCAGACGGCATCTGAGACTGAAGGGCTTCAAAAACAAAAAACGTCTTCAAAGACCTCGTCTCCTTGAACGCCACATAACTGCTCTTTTGGACTTGGGACATTCAAAGGTGGAAGAAAGTTTTATTCTCTGATGAGAAAAAAATGTAACCTTGATGATCCTGATGGTTTCCAACATTACTGGTATGACAAGCAGATCCCACCTGAGATGTTTTCTACGCGCCACAGTGGAGGGGACGCCATAATGGTCTGGGGTGCTTTTTCCTTCAGTGGAACAATGCAGCTTCAGAAAGTGCAGGGGCGTCAAACGGCCGCTGGCTATGTCCAGATGTTGCAGAGAGCATTCCTCATGACTGAGGGCCCTCGTCTGTGTGGTAACAACTGGGTTTTTCAACAGGACAACGCTACAGTACACAATGCCCGCAGGACAAGGGGCTTCTTCCAGGAGAATAGCATCACTCTTTTGGCCCATCCTGCGTGTTCCCCTGATCTAAATCCAATTGAGAACCTTTGGGGATGGATGGCAAGGGAAGTTTACAAAAATGGACAACAGTTCCAGACAGTAGATGTCCTTTGTGCGGCCGTCTTCACCACTTGGAGAAATGTTCCCTCTCACCTCATGGAAACGCTTGCATCAAGCATGCCGAAACAAATTTTTAACAATAAACAATAACGGCGGAGCTACTCATTACTGAGTTCATGTTTGGAAGTTGGATTTCTGTTTTGGGGGGGTTTAGTTTTTTTTTGGAGGTGTGGTCCTAAACTTTTGATCAGCTGAAAAACACCCTGTTTCAGTTTATTCGTTGTTTTCATTAAATTGAATGCTCAAAAAATGTTTTGTCTCACTCCTATTCCTTCTTGTTGCATGTTGAAGCTCTACTTGGAACCTTGTTCAGATTCAGCCATGCTAAATAGGATTTTTTGCCTTTTTTTCAAGTGGTCTTAAACTTTTGATCAGGACTGTATATAATGAAGGTTTTCTGAAGTAGGGGAAGGAGCTTCTCTCTAATCGCTGGGTGCACCTGATCCGCCTGCTGATGAGGAACGAGGAAACCAGATTAGACGAGACGAACGTGAGTGCTGCTGACACAAGGCTGTCTATGCAAATGAAACTCAAAAAATTTGAATATTGTGCAAAGTTCATTTATTTCAGTAATGCAACTTAAAAGGTCATACTAACATATGAGATATGGTCTGGGGATGTGGCGGCCATACTACTGTTACTTGACTACATTAATTCATGTGTGGAGTCTATCTCCTTTAGCCTCCAACATCATAACTCACGTATATGTTTCTTAGATTTGTGTTTGGAGGAGGACTGCACCACTTCCCAGGTCATCACCACTACATGTAGAAAGGAATTAGCAGGTAACACGATCCTGCATGCCTCCTCTTGTCACCCACCTCATACAATACGTAACATCCCCAAGGGTGAATTAATTCCAGCCTGCCGCAACTGTTCAAATACTCATTTGTTAGCACAAGAGGCGAAAAATATTACGGAGAGGTTGACTGGCAGGGATTATTCTCACAAATGTATTGCCTCTTTTGTTACTGAAGTTTCAGCCGTGGATAGGGTTTCTCTGTTTTTTTCCGGAAGCCAAATCTCAGCCCCAGGGGGATGCCACATCTAAATGAGATGCAGTTTCACCTCCTTTGTGACACAATATAGCTTGGAATCATCAAGAAATATCTTCCCCTGCTATTATGCGATAACCAGTGGATGGATATTGTCGCAGAGGGAGTGAAATGTGTAGCGAGAAGGGCTCCAACCTTGGGCAATTTTCTGAGCCCCAGTTTGTTCTCTTGTGCAGAGATCAACCTGGCTCAACAACAAGGGCAGTTACAAATGTGGCCATGCCAAATGTATTTGTTGCGATCATACCAGACCCACCGGGAACTTTAAATCTGCTGCTAACAACAAGGAGTTCACGATACAGTCCTATTTAAATTGCAACACAAAGTTTGCGGTTTATTTGATAACATGCAAACTCTGTCAATTGCGATATGTGGGGTGCACCACAAATGAAATTAAGACTCGAATTCGCAAGCATATCTCAGATGTTCCACTCTACAAAAACACTTTGCGATTTTACATGGTGGCGACACTTCCAATCTAGTGGCTCAAGGAATCGAGAGAGTTTTCCTTCCTACTAGAGGGGGGGATCATAGGAGGAAACTACTTAATCGGGAGGCATACTGGATCTTCCAGACAACCCCAAGGTCTTAACAAAAGGCATGATTTAATTCTGCATTATTAGGAGACTTATTTTTGTGCCTAGGTGTTTTTAATATATACTTTTATATAACGCACATACAGCTTTGCCAATGTTTTTCTATCTGTATTGACTGTACACCTGTATAGGTTTGTCCGTCAGCATTTGTGATTTTATTTTTTGTAAACTATTTTTAAGTTGATTAGACATATGTGATTGCGCCATGTGTGCTTTTCCTCACGATCATGTGACCGATCGATTGCATGGCCGGCTGTGTGAGCAGCTCATAAGGTGCAATTTCATTAGAAATTTGATATGTCATGAGGAAGGACCGCTATTTGTTTATGGCCTGAAACGCGTAACCGAACTTGTCCTGTTTGTCAAAGATTTTATGCCGCAATAAAGCTAGAATTTTTCTGAGCTGGATTTTTCTATTTTTCCTGATCTACTGCTGCGCATCCAGGTGCGTCATCCGTGCTCGGCTGGTGAAGGGGAAGTGAGAGCTGCTGTGTGCTTTAAAGGGGTTCTGCACTTTCATTTAACTGATGATCTATCCTCTGGATAGATCATCAGCTTCTGATCGACGGGGTCTGACACCCGGGACTCCCGCCAAACAGCTTTTTGAGAAGGCAGCAGCGCTCCAGCAGTGCCGCGGCCTTCTCACTGTTTACCGCCGGGCCACTGGCCCACTGACGTCACGACTAGTATCAACTAGCGAGGGCGGGGCTAAGCTCTGTTCACTTGAATGGACCTTAGCCGTGCCCATGCTAGTTGATAATAGTCGTGATGTCAGTGGGCCGGCGGCCCAGCGGTAAACAGTGAGAAGGCCGCGGCACTGCTGGAGCGCTGCTGCCTTCTCAAAAAGCTGATCGGCGGGAGTCCCGGGTGTCGGACCCCCGCCGATCAGATGCTGATGATCTATCCAGAGGATGCATCATCAGTTAAATGAAAGTGCAGAACCCCTTTAATGCGATCTCTAACATATGAGATAGACTCATTACATGTAAAGCGAGATATTTCAAGCCTTTATTTGGTATAATTTGGATGATCATGGCTTATAGTTTATGAAACCCCAAAGTCTCAATTTTGAGGTCCCCTTTGCTCAGGGGGTATGGATTAATTAGCTGACTAGATTGTGACACTTTGAGCCTAGAATATTGAACCTTTTCACAAAATTCTAATTTTAAGCTGCATGAATGCAATTTCTTTTAATTTGCATTACTGAAATAAATGGACTTTTGCATGATCTTCTAATTTTTCGAGTTTCACCTGTATATTAGTTGTCTCATCACCCTGTTTAAGGCTACTTTCACACTAGCGTTGTTTTAATCCGGCGTTCAATTCCGACACTGGAACTGCCCGCCGGATCCGGAAAAACGTGTGAAAACTGATTACATTTGAATCCTGATCAGGCTTTCGATCACAATGGAAAAATGCATTGGAAAAAACGGATCCGCCATTTATGGACTTTAACTTTTTTTTCACATTTTTCGGGTTTAACATGCAAAAGCCGGATCCGTTTTGACTGAACACACGGGGCCGGATCCGGCGTTAATGCAAGTCAATGGGAAAAAAGCCTGATCAGGCGTTCAGTCAAAGTGTTCAGGCTTTTTGGCCGGAGGTAAAAATACTGCATGCTACGTTTTTCTGAAAAGCCTGATCAGTCAAAAAGACTGAACAGAAGACATCCTGATGCATCCTGAAGGACTGACTCTCCATTCAGAATGCATTAGGATAAAACTGATCAGTTCTTTTCCGGATTTCAGCCCCTAGGACGGAACTCAGCGCCGGAAAAGAAAAACGCTAGTGTGAAAGTACCCTGACCTGAGAAAAAGGTGCTCTGTCTGTATGATTCACCCTATCGCTTCAATAAAAAAATATACAATATTGTAGACATGCACTCTTCACTTGGAACTACTTCAAGAACAGTAGTTTCATAAATATATAACAATAATATTCATTAAAACATGATAAAATAATATAAGTAAGGCTACTTTCACACTAGCGTTCGATCGGATCCGTTCTGAACGGATCCGCTCATAATAATGCAGACGGAGGCTCCGTTCAGAACGGATCCGTCTGCATTATTTTAGCATATAAAAGCTAAGTGTGAAAATAGCCTCGTACGGATCCGTCCAGACTTTCAATGTAAAGTCAATGGGGGATGGATCCGCTTGAAGATTGAGCCATATTGTGGCATCTTCAAACGGATCCGTCCCCATTGACTTACATTGTAAGTCTGGACGGATCCGCACGCCTCCGCACGGCCAGGCGGACACCCGAACGCTGCAAGCAGCGTTCAGCTGTCCGCCTGTCCGTGCGGAGGCGAGCAGAGCGGAGGCTGAACGCCGCCAGACTGATGCAGTTTGAGCGGATCCGCTCCATTCAGACTGCATCAGGGCTGGACGGCTGCGTTCGGGTCCGCTCGTGAGCCCCTTCAAACGGAGCTCACGAGCGGACCGACGAACGCTAGTGTGAAAGTAGCCTAAAACCCAGGAGTAAAATCCCCAAAAAGTATTAGACAGTAAAGGCACAGTGTCTGTCAGTTATATAGTTAATTTAGTATACAATTATTGGTGTCACTAGTGAGATATATGATGTGACTAGATTTTATGAATTTCGTGATATACATGAACAAAAATGTCATGGATCTCCAATTCACTTATACATTAGCAGTCAGTGACATTCCGTTTTTGGATGTTAAAGGATAACTGTCACATTTATTTATATTTTTCAATATTGGATTTTGGTGATTAATATCACCTTGTTTGCCATGTTTTAACTTTTGGCTCTTTAGTAAATAACTCCTAAAAACCACATATGTGTCCCCAGTATATGCTAGTCTTACCTAAGATTAAAATCAGGTTGCTATGACTCATCCGTCTTCCAATTGTGCTCAGATGGAAGACGACGGACGAATGTACTCCTGTGAGCGTCGGGGAGGGGGATCTGTGGATGGCACTTTTTAGGGGGAGGGGGGGTAATCTGTGGATGACACTGTTTAGGGGCAAAAAAATAGTAGGTAGTAGAGCAGCACAACCAGACCTTTAGACCAAAGAACCGGAATGCAACAGCCGTGATGGGACCGCAGATCCGCAGCAGTCCAGGAACAGTGATGAAAAACGATTGTCAAAAGCTACTGCATAGCCGAAACGTCGTACTTTGTTTGTGTGTGCCCTCAAGGCTTCCAATAAATGATGCACTGGACATGCTGCTGTGACCATCGTTTTTTCATCACTGTTTAGGGGAGGGGGATCTGTGGATGGCACTGTTTAGGGGGGATGTGTGGATGGCACTGTTTAGGGGAGGGGGATCTGTGGATGGCACTGTTATGGGGGGATCTGTGGATGGCACTGTTTAGGGGAGGGGAAATCTGTGGATGGCACTGTTTAGGGGAGGGGAAATCTGTGGATGGCACTGTTTAGGGGAGGGTGATCTGTGGATGGCACTGTTATTGGGGGATCTGTGGATGGCAATGTTTAGGGGAGGAGCATCTGTGGATGGCACTGTTTAGGGGCGATCTGTGGATGGCACTGTTTAGGGGAGGGGGATCTGTGGATTGCACTGTTTAGGGGAGGGGGATCTGTGGATGGCACTGTTTAGGGGAGGGGGATCTGTGGATGGCACTGTTTAGGGGAGGGGGATCTGTGGATGGCACTGTTTAGGGGAGGGGGATCTGTGGATGGCACTGTTTAGGGGAGGGGGATCTGTGGATGGCACTGTTTAGGGGAGGGGGATCTGTGGATGGCACTTTTTAGGGGGAGGGGGGGTAATCTGTGGATGACACTGTTTAGGGGCAAAAAAATAGTAGGTAGTAGAGCAGCACAACCAGACCTTTAGACCAAAGAACTGGAATGCAACAGCCGTGATGGGACCGCAGATACGCAGCAGTCCAGGAACAGTGATGAAAAACGATGGTCAAAGGCTACTGCATAGCCGAAACTTCGTACTTTGTTTGTGTGTGCCCTCAAGGCTTCCAATAAATGATGCACTGGACATGCTGCTGTGACCATCGTTTTTTCATCACTGTTTAGGGGAGGGGGATCTGTGGATGGCACTGTTTAGGGGGGATCTGTGGATGGCACTGTTTAGGGGGGATCTGTGGATGGCACTGTTTAGGGGAGGGGGATCTGTGGATGGCACTGTTTAGGGGAGGGGGATCTGTGGATGGCAATGTTTAGGGGGCGATCTGTGGATGGCACTATTTAGGGGAGGAGGATCTGTGTATGGAAATGTTTAGGGGAGGGGGCTCTGTGGATGGCAATGTTTAGGGGAGGGGCATCTGTGGATGGCACTGTTTAGGGGGTGATCTGTGGATGGCACTGTTTAGGGGAGGGGGATCTGTGGATGGCAATGTTTAGGGGAGGGGCATCTGTGGATGGCACTGTTTAGGGGCGATCTGTGGATGGCACTGTTTAGGGGAGGGGGATCTGTGGATGGCACTGTTTAGGGGAGGGGGATCTGTGGATGGCACTGTTTAGGGGAGGATGATCTGTGGATGGCACTGTTTAGGGGAGGGTGATCTGTGGATGGCACTGTTAAGGGCGGTGATCTGTGGATGGCACTGTTATGGGGGGATCTGTGGATGGCACTGTTTAGGGGAGGGGAAATCTGTGGATGGCACTGTTTAGGGGAGGGTGATCTGTGGATGGCACTGTTATTGGGGGATCTGTGGATGGCAATGTTTAGGGGAGGAGCATCTGTGGATGGCACTGTTTAGGGGCGATCTGTGGATGGCACTGTTTAGGGGAGGGGGATCTGTGGATTGCACTGTTTAGGGGAGGGGGATCTGTGGATGGCACTGTTTAGGGGAGGGGGATCTGTGGATGGCACTGTTTAGGGGAGGGGGATCTGTGGATGGCACTGTTTAGGGGAGGGTGATCTGTGGATGGCACTTTTTAGGGGGAGGGGGGGTAATCTGTGGATGACACTGTTTAGGGGCAAAAAAATAGTAGGTAGTAGAGCAGCACAACCAGACCTTTAGACCAAAGAACCGGAATGCAACAGCCGTGATGGGACCGCAGATCCGCAGCAGTCCAGGAACAGTGATGAAAAACGATGGTCAAAGGCTACTGCATAGCCGAAACGTCGTACTTTGTTTGTGTGTGCCCTCAAGGCTTCCAATAAATGATGCACTGGACATGCTGCTGTGACCATCGTTTTTTCATCACTGTTTAGGGGAGGGGGATCTGTGGATGGCACTGTTTAGGGGAGGGGGATCTGTGGATGGCACTGTTTAGGGGAGGGGGATCTGTGGATGGCAATTTTTAGGGGGCGATCTGTGGATGGCACTATTTAGGGGAGGAGGATCTGTGTATGGAAATGTTTAGGGGAGGGGGCTCTGTGGATGGCAATGTTTAGGGGAGGGGCATCTGTGGATGGCACTGTTTAGGGGGTGATCTGTGGATGGCACTGTTTAGGGGAGGGGGATCTGTGGATGGCAATGTTTAGGGGAGGGGCATCTGTGGATGGCACTGTTTAGGGGCGATCTGTGGATGGCACTGTTTAGGGGAGGGGGATCTGTGGATGGCACTGTTTAGGGGAGGGGGATCTGTGGATGGCACTGTTTAGGGGAGGGTGATCTGTGGATGGCACTGTTTAGGGGAGGGTGATCTGTGGATGGCACTGTTAAGGGGGGTGATCTGTGGATGGCACTGTTATGGGGGGATCTGTGGATGGCACTGTTTAGGGGAGGGGAAATCTGTGGATGGCACTGTTTAGGGGAGGGTGATCTGTGGATGGCACTGTTATTGGGGGATCTGTGGATGGCAATGTTTAGGGGAGGAGCATCTGTGGATGGCACTGTTTAGGGGCGATCTGTGGATGGCACTGTTTAGGGGAGGGGGATCTGTGGATTGCACTGTTTAGGGGAGGGGGATCTGTGGATGGCACTGTTTAGGGGAGGGGGATCTGTGGATGGCACTGTTTAGGGGAGTGGGATCTGTGAATGGCACTGTTTGGGGGGATCTGTGGATGGCACTGTTTAGGGGAGGGGGATCTGTGGATGGCACTGTTTAGGGGAGGGGGATCTGTGGATGGCACTGTTTAGGCGAGGGGGATCTGTGGATGGCACTGTTTAGGGGAGGGGGATCTGTGGATGGCACTGTTTAGGGGAGTGGGATCTGTTAATGGCACTGTTTGGGGGGATCTGTGGATGGCAATGTTTAGGGGAGGGGGATCTGTGGATGGCACTGTTTACGGGGGTGATCTGTGGATGGCACTGTTATTGGGGGATCTGTGGATGGCAATGTTTAGGGGAGGGACATCTGTGGATGGCACTGTTTAGGGGCGATCTGTGGATGGCACTTTTTAGGGGAGGGGGATCTGTGGATTGCACTGTTTAGGGGAGGGGGATCTGTGGATGGCACTGTTTAGGGGAGTGGGATCTGTGGATGGCACTGTTTAGGGGAGTGGGATCTGTGGATGGCACTGTTTGGGGGGGATCTGTGGATGGCACTGTTTAGGGGAGGGGGATCTGTGGATGGCACTGTTTAGGGGAGGGGGATCTGTGGATGGCACTGTTTAGGCGAGGGGGATCTGTGGATGGCACTGTTTAGGGGAGGGGGATCTGTGGATGGCACTGTTTGGGGGGGATCTTTGGATGGCAATGTTTAGGGGAGGGGGATCTGTGGATGGCACTGTTTAGGGGGATCTGTGGATGGCACTGTTGAGGGGAGGGGGATCTGTGGATGGCACTGTTTAGGGGGGATCTGTGGATGGCAATGTTTAGGGGAGGGGGATCTGTGGATGGCACTGTTAAGGGGGGTGATCTGTGGATGGCACTGTTATGGGGGGATCTGTGGATGGCACTGTTTAGGGGAGGGGAAATCTGTGGATGGCACTGTTTAGGGGAGGGTGATCTGTGGATGGCACTGTTATTGGGGGATCTGTGGATGGCAATGTTTAGGGGAGGAGCATCTGTGGATGGCACTGTTTAGGGGCGATCTGTGGATGGCACTGTTTAGGGGAGGGGGATCTGTGGATTGCACTGTTTAGGGGAGGGGGATCTGTGGATGGCACTGTTTAGGGGAGGGGGATCTGTGGATGGCACTGTTTAGTGGAGTGGGATCTGTGAATGGCACTGTTTGGGGGGATCTGTGGATGGCACTGTTTAGGGGAGGGGGGATCTGTGGATGGCACTGTTTAGGGGAGGGGGATCTGTGGATGGCACTGTTTAGGGGGGATCTGTGGATGGCAATGTTTAGGGGAGGGGGATCTGTGGATGGCACTGTTTAGGGGAGTGGGATCTGTTAATGGCACTGTTTGGGGGGATCTGTGGATGGCAATGTTTAGGGGAGGGGGATCTGTGGATGGCACTGTTTACGGGGGTGATCTGTGGATGGCACTGTTATTGGGGGATCTGTGGATGGCAATGTTTAGGGGAGGGGCATCTGTGGATGGCACTGTTTAGGGGCGATCTGTGGATGGCACTTTTTAGGGGAGGGGGATCTGTGGATTGCACTGTTGAGGGGAGGGGGATCTGTGGATGGCACTGTTTAGGGGGGATCTGTGGATGGCAATGTTTAGGGGAGGGGGATCTGTGGATGGCACTGTTTATGGGGGATCTGTGGATGGCACTGTTTAGGGGAGGGGGGTCTGTGGATGGCACTGTTTAGGGGGATCTGTGGATGGCACTGTTTAGGGGAGGGGGATCTGTGGATGGCACTGTTTAGGGGAGGGGGATCTGTGGATGGCACTGTTTAGGGGGGATCTGTGGATGGCACTGTTTAGGGGAGGGTGATCTGTGGATGGCACTGTTAAGGGGGGTGATCTGTGGATGGCACTGTTATGGGGGGATCTGTGGATAGCACTGTTTAGGGGAGGGGAAATCTGTGGATGGCACTGTTTAGGGGAGGGTGATCTGTGGATGGCACTGTTATTGGGGGATCTGTGGATGGCAATGTTTAGGGGAGGAGCATCTGTGGATGGCACTGTTTAGGGGCGATCTGTGGATGGCACTGTTTAGGGGAGGGGGATCTGTGGATTGCACTGTTTAGGGGAGGGGGATCTGTGGATGGCACTGTTTAGGGGAGGGGGATCTGTGGATGGCACTGTTTAGGGGAGTGGGATCTGTGAATGGCACTGTTTGGGGGGATCTGTGGATGGCACTGTTTAGGGGAGGGGGATCTGTGGATGGCACTGTTTAGGGGAGGGGGATCTGTGGATGGCACTGTTTAGGCGAGGGGAATCTGTGGATGGCACTGTTTAGGGGAGGGGGATCTGTGGATGGCACTGTTTAGGGGAGTGGGATCTGTTAATGGCACTGTTTGGGGGGATCTGTGGATGGCAATGTTTAGGGGAGGGGGATCTGTGGATGGCACTGTTTACAGGGGTGATCTGTGGATGGCACTGTTATTGGGGGATCTGTGGATGGCAATGTTTAGGGGAGGGGCATCTGTGGATGGCACTGTTTAGGGGCGATCTGTGGATGGCACTTTTTAGGGGAGGGGGATCTGTGGATTGCACTGTTTAGGGGAGGGGGATCTGTGGATGGCACTGTTTGGGGGGGATCTGTGGATGGCACTGTTTAGGGGAGGGGGATCTGTGGATGGCACTGTTTAGGGGAGGGGGATCTGTGGATGGCACTGTTTAGGCGAGGGGGATCTGTGGATGGCACTGTTTAGGGGAGGGGGATCTGTGGATGGCACTGTTTGGGGGGGATCTTTGGATGGCAATGTTTAGGGGAGGGGGATCTGTGGATGGCACTGTTTAGGGGAGGGGGATCTGTGGATGGCACTGTTTAGGGGAGGGGGATCTGTGGATGGCACTGTTTAGGGGGGATCTGTGGATGGCACTGTTTAGGGGAGGGTGATCTGTGGATGGCACTGTTAAGGGGGGTGATCTGTGGATGGCACTGTTATGGGGGGATCTGTGGATAGCACTGTTTAGGGGAGGGGAAATCTGTGGATGGCACTGTTTAGGGGAGGGTGATCTGTGGATGGCACTGTTATTGGGGGATCTGTGGATGGCAATGTTTAGGGGAGGAGCATCTGTGGATGGCACTGTTTAGGGGCGATCTGTGGATGGCACTGTTTAGGGGAGGGGGATCTGTGGATTGCACTGTTTAGGGGAGGGGGATCTGTGGATGGCACTGTTTAGGGGAGGGGGATCTGTGGATGGCACTGTTTAGGGGAGTAGGATCTGTGAATGGCACTGTTTGGGGGGATCTGTGGATGGCACTGTTTAGGGGAGGGGGATCTGTGGATGGAACTGTTTAGGCGAGGGGAATCTGTGGATGGCACTGTTTAGGGGAGGGGGGATCTGTGGATGGCACTGTTTAGGGGAGTGGGATCTGTTAATGGCACTGTTTGGGGGGATCTGTGGATGGCACTGTTTACGGGGGTGATCTGTGGATGGCACTGTTATTGGGGGATCTGTGGATGGCAATGTTTAGGGGAGGGGCATCTGTGGATGGCACTGTTTAGGGGCGATCTGTGGATGGCACTTTTTAGGGGAGGGGGATCTGTGGATTGCACTGCTTAGGGGAGGGGGATCTGTGGATGGCAACTGTTTGGGGGGGATCTGTGGATGGCACTGTTTAGGGGAGGGGGATCTGTGGATGGCACTGTTTAGGGGAGGGGGATCTGTGGATGGCACTGTTTAGGCGAGGGGGATCTGTGGATGGCACTGTTTAGGGGAGGGGGATCTGTGGATGGCACTGTTTGGGGGGGATCTTTGGATGGCAATGTTTAGGGGAGGGGGATCTGTGGATGGCACTGTTTAGGCGAGGGGGATCTGTGGATGGCACTGTTTAGGGGAGGGGGATCTGTGGATGGCACTGTTTGGGGGGGGATCTTTGGATGGCAATGTTTAGGGGAGGGGGATCTGTGGATGGCACTGTTTAGGGGAGGGGGATCTGTGGATGGCACTGTTTAGGGGGATCTGTGGATGGCAATGTTTAGGGAGGGGGATCTGTGGATGGCACTGTTTATGGGGGATCTGTGGATGGCACTGTTTAGGGGAGGGGGGTCTGTGGATGGCACTGTTTAGGGGGATCTATGGATGGCACTGTTAAGGGGGGATCTGTGGATGGCACTGTTTAGGGGAGGGGGATCTGTGGATGGCACTTTTTTGGGGGGGGGATCTGTGGATGACACTGCTTAGGGGCAAAAAAATAGTAGGTAGTAGAGAAGCACAACCAGACCTTTAGACCAAAGAACTGGAATGCAACAGCCGTGATGGGACCGCAGATCCGCAGCAGTCCAGGAACAGTGATGAAAAACGATGGTCACAGCAGCATGTCCAGTGCATCATTTATTGGAAGCCTTGAGTGCACACACAAACAAAGTACGACATTTCGTCTACGCAGTAGCCTTTGTCAAGATACTTGACAAAGGCTACTGCATAGCCGAAACGTCGTACTTTGTTTGTGTGTGCACTCAAGGCTTCCAATAAATGATGCACTGGACATGCTGCTGTGACCATCGTTTTTTCATCACTGTTTAGGGGAGGGGGATGTGTGGATGGCACTGTTTAGGGGGGATCTGTGGATGGCACTGTTTAGGGGAGGGGGATCTGTGGATGGCAATGTTTAGGGGGCGATCTGTGGATGGCACTATTTAGGGGAGGAGGATCTGTGTATGGAAATGTTTAGGGGAGGGGGCTCTGTGGATGGCAATGTTTAGGGGAGGGGCATCTGTGGATGGCACTGTTTAGGGGGTGATCTGTGGATGGCACTGTTTAGGGGAGGGGGATCTGTGGATGGCAATGTTTAGGGGAGGGGCATCTGTGGATGGCACTGTTTAGGGGCGATCTGTGGATGGCACTGTTTAGGGGAGGGGGATCTGTGGATTGCACTGTTTAGGGGAGGGGGATCTGTGGATTGCACTGTTTAGGGGAGGGGGATCTGTGGATGGCACTGTTTAGGGGAGGGTGATCTGTGGATGGCACTGTTTAGGGGAGGGTGATCTGTGGATGGCACTGTTAAGGGGGGTGATCTGTGGATGGCACTGTTATGGGGGATCTGTGGATGGCACTGTTATGGGGGGATCTGTGGATGGCACTGTTTAGGGGAGGGGAAATCTGTGGATGGCACTGTTTAGGGGAGGGTGATCTGTGGATGGCACTGTTTACGGGGGTGATCTGTGGATGGCACTGTTATTGGGGGATCTGTGGATGGCAATGTTTAGGGGAGGAGCATCTGTGGATGGCACTGTTTAGGGGCGATCTGTGGATGGCACTGTTTAGGGGAGGGGATCTGTGGATTGCACTGTTTAGGGGAGGGGGATCTGTGGATGGCACTGTTTAGGGGAGGGGGATCTGTGGATGGCACTGTTTAGGGGAGTGGGATCTGTGAATGGCACTGTTTGGGGGGATCTGTGGATGGCCCTGTTTAGGGGAGGGGGATCTGTGGATGGCACTGTTTAGGGGAGTGGGATCTGTTAATGGCACTGTTTGGGGGGATCTGTGGATGGCAATGTTTAGGGGAGGGGGATCTGTGGATGGCACTGTTTACGGGGGTGATCTGTGGATAGCACTGTTATTGGGGGATCTGTGGATGGCAATGTTTAGGGGAGGGGCATCTGTGGATGGCACTGTTTAGGGGCGATCTGTGGATGGCACTTTTTAGGGGAGGGGGATCTGTGGATTGCACTGTTTAGGGGAGGGGGATCTGTGGATGGCACTGTTTGGGGGGGATCTGTGGATGGCACTATTTAGGGGAGGGGGATCTGTGGATGGCACTGTTTAGGGGAGGGGGATCTGTGGATGGCACTGTTTAGGCGAGGGGGATCTGTGGATGGCACTGTTTAGGGAGGGGGATCTGTGGATGGCACTGTTTGGGGGGGATCTTTGGATGGCAATGTTTAGGGGAGGGGGATCTGTGGATGGCACTGTTTAGGGGGATCTGTGGATGGCACTGTTGAGGGGAGGGGGATCTGTGGATGGCACTGTTTAGGGGGGATCTGTGGATGGCAATGTTTAGGGGAGGGGGGATCTGTGGATGGCACTGTTTATGGGGGATCTGTGGATGGCACTGTTTAGGGGAGGGGGGTCTGTGGATGGCACTGTTTAGGGGGATCTGTGCATGGCACTGTTAAGGGGGGATCTGTGGATGGCACTGTTTAGGGGAGGGGGATCTGTGGATGGCACTTTTTTTGGGGGGGATCTGTGGTTGACACTGCTTAGGGGCAAAAAAATAGTAGGTAGTAGAGAAGCACAACCAGACCTTTAGACCAAAGAACTGGAATGCAACAGCCGTGATGGGACCGCAGATCCGCAGCAGTCCAGGAACAGTGATGAAAAACGATGGTCAAAAGCTACTGCATAGCCGAAACGTCGTACTTTGTTTGTGTGTGCACTCAAGGCTTCCAATAAATGATGCACTGGACATGCTGCTGTGACCATCGTTTTTTCATCACTGTTTAGGGGAGGGGGATGTGTGGATGGCACTGTTTAGGGGGGATCTGTGGATGGCACTGTTTAGGGGAGGGGGATCTGTGGATGGCAATGTTTAGGGGGCGATCTGTGGATGGCACTATTTAGGGGAGGAGGATCTGTGTATGGAAATGTTTAGGGGAGGGGGCTCTGTGGATGGCAATGTTTAGGGGAGGGGCATCTGTGGATGGCACTGTTTAGGGGGTGATCTGTGGATGGCACTGTTTAGGGGAGGGGGATCTGTGGATGGCAATGTTTAGGGGAGGGGCATCTGTGGATGGCACTGTTTAGGGGCGATCTGTGGATGGCACTGTTTAGGGGAGGGGGATCTGTGGATTGCACTGTTTAGGGGAGGGGGATCTGTGGATGGCACTGTTTAGGGGAGGGTGATCTGTGGATGGCACTGTTTAGGGGAGAGTGATCTGTGGATGGCACTGTTAAGGGGGGTGATCTGTGGATGGCACTGTTATGGGGGATCTGTGGATGGCACTGTTATGGGGGGATGTGTGGATGGCACTGTTTAGTGGAGGGGAAATCTGTGGATGGCACTGTTTAGGGGAGGGTGATCTGTGGATGGCACTGTTTACGGGGGTGATCTGTGGATGGCACTGTTATTGGGGGATCTGTGGATGGCAATGTTTAGGGGAGGAGCATCTGTGGATGGCACTGTTTAGGGGCGATCTGTGGATGGCACTGTTTAGGGGAGGGGGATCTGTGGATTGCACTGTTTAGGGGAGAGGGATCTGTGGATGGCACTGTTTAGGGGAGGGGGATCTGTGGATGGCACTGTTTAGGGGAGTGGGATCTGTGAATGGCACTGTTTGGGGGATCTGTGGATGGCACTGTTTAGGGGAGGGGGATCTGTGGATGGCACTGTTTAGGGGAGGGGGATCTGTGGATGGCACTGTTTAGGCGAGGGGGATCTGTGGATGGCCCTGTTTAGGGGAGGGGGATCTGTGGATGGCACTGTTTAGGGGAGTGGGATCTGTTAATGGCACTGTTTGGGGGGATCTGTGGATGGCAATGTTTAGGGGAGGGGGATCTGTGGATGGCACTGTTTACGGGGGTGATCTGTGGATAGCACTGTTATTGGGGGATCTGTGGATGGCAATGTTTAGGGGAGGGGCATCTGTGGATGGCACTGTTTAGGGGCGATCTGTGGATGGCACTTTTTAGGGGAGGGGGATCTGTGGATTGCACTGTTTAGGGGAGGGGGATCTGTGGATGGCACTGTTTGGGGGGGATCTGTGGATGGCACTGTTTAGGGGAGGGGGATCTGTGGATGGCACTGTTTAGGGGAGGGGGATCTGTGGATGGCACTGTTTAGGCGAGGGGGATCTGTGGATGGCACTGTTTAGGGGAGGGGGATCTGTGGATGGCACTGTTTGGGGGGGATCTTTGGATGGCAATGTTTAGGGGAGGGGGATCTGTGGATGGCACTGTTTAGGGGGATCTGTGGATAGCACTGTTGAGGGGAGGGGGATCTGTGGATGGCACTGTTTAGGGGGGATCTGTGGATGGCAATGTTTAGGGGAGGGGGATCTGTGGATGGCACTGTTTATGGGGGATCTGTGGATGGCACTGTTTAGGGGAGGGGGGTCTGTGGATGGCACTGTTTAGGGGGATCTGTGGATGGCACTGTTAAGGGGGGATCTGTGGATGGCACTGTTTAGGGGAGGGGGATCTGTGGATGGCACTTTTTTTGGGGGGGGATCTGTGGATGACACTGCTTAGGGGCAAAAAAATAGTAGGTAGTAGAGAAGCACAACCAGACCTTTAGACCAAAGAACTGGAATGCAACAGCCGTGATGGGACCGCAGATCCGCAGCAGTCCAGGAACAGTGATGAAAAACGATGGTCACAGCAGCATGTCCAGTGCATCATTTATTGGAAGCCTTGAGTGCACACACAAACAAAGTACGACATTTCGTCTACGCAGTAGCCTTTGTCAAGATACTTGACAAAGGCTACTGCATAGCCGAAACGTCGTACTTTGTGTGTGCACTCAAGGCTTCCAATAAATGATGCACTGGACATGCTGCTGTGACCATCGTTTTTTCATCACTGTTTAGGGGAGGGGGATCTGTGGATGGCACTGTTTAGGGGAGGGGGATCTGTGGATGGCAATGTTTAGGGGGCGATCTGTGGATGGCACTGTTTAGGGGGGTGATCTGTGGATGGCACTGTTTAGGGGAGGGGGATCTGTGGATGGCAATGTTTAGGGGAGGGGCATCTGTGGATAGCAATGTTTAGGGGCTTGGCATCTGTGGATGGCACTGTTTAGGGGGGTGATCTGTGGATGGCACTGTTTAGGGGAGGGGGATCTGTGGATGGCAATGTTTAGGGGAGGGGCATCTGTGGATGGCACTGTTTAGGGGCGATCTGTGGATGGCACTGTTTAGGGGAGGGGGATCTGTGGATGGCAATGTTTAGGGGAGGGGCATCTATGGATGGCACTGTTTAGGGGCGATCTGTGGATGGCACTGTTTAGGGGAGGGGGATCTGTGGATTGCACTGTTTAGGGGAGGGGGATCTGTGGATGGCACTGTTTATGGGAGTGGGATCTGTGGATGGCAATGTTTAGGGGAGGGGGATCTGTGGATGGCACTGTTTATGGGAGGGGGATCTGTGGATGGCACTGTTTAGGGGTGGGTCTGTGAATGCCACTGTTTAGGGGGGATCTGTGGATGGCACTGTTTAGGGGTGATCAGTGGAAAATTAGTTTTACTTTTTGGTCGCCATATTTTGATCCCTATAACTTTTTTTTTATTATGTGAACGGAGCTGTATGGGGGCTCCTATTTTGCGGCGCAATCTGATCTTTTCATCGATACCATTCAGGGGTGTGTATGACTTTTTGATCACCTTTTATTTCATTTTTTATGAGGAAATGAAGTGTCCAAATATGGCAAATGTCGTTTTTATGTTTACCGTATGGGGAATATTTTTTTATATTTTTATAGTACGGGTGGTATCGCACATTGCGACACCCATGTTGTTTTTTTTTTTTTGGTTTTTGCAAAATGGTGGATTTGAACTGTATTTTTTTTTTTTCCACCAATAGCTTTGGAATATATAAGAAAATCGCATATTTCCTATGGGGCCTATTACAGGCTATGGCGCCATAGGAAATACTCTGCAGCAGCCTGGGTTTCATTCATATAGACCATTACCATTCGTTTTCTGTGACCAAGCTAAATTGAGGCTCCACAATCCTAAAGTGTATGTGATAGAAGGAGGAGGAGGGCATGTTTAAGTGTGGAGAGCAACCATTGGTTGAGGTGCAGAAGCTAGTGCAAGAGGAGCTCAATGCATTGTGGGTAGTGAGGGCAGGCAGAATTAGCCTCAGGGTGAGGGCAGTGGCGGCCATCTTAACTGAATAGTGAAATTGCAGTTTTATGCAGACTGGTTGCTATGGGCTGAATCTTATTAAATATGGGGTAAGTCAGACTAATAGTAACTGATTCTGGAATATCGTGTTATTAGTAACTACATATCTGAAAATTTTAATTAGGGTCCAAATGTGACAGTTATCCTTTATGCTTTCCAACAAGGGGAATAAGGTTGTCAGTAGCAACTATAGAAAAGATACAAGTAAAACACCCTAAACATGTCATCAATGGTATCCCCTATGGTGAAATGATTAGAACCCGCTGTAATTGTACAGAGGACTCTACCTATAGAAGGGAAAGTGCAGCGTTAGGGCTCGTTCACATGAACGTGTGCTGTCCGTTGTCGTATTGCGGACCACATTTACACAGGCCACTAGCTAAAACAGACTGTAGGAAAGGTGACCCGTTTAGATGGAAAAAATGTAATTTCTCAGGTAATAAGCAGTAGTAATAAAATAGAGGTACATGAGAAAAAGGGGAGAGTAACTGTTTATAGCAGGCAGCTCAATGAGGTGCGGCACATCATCACCAGGTATTTACCGATTCTGTACCAAGATAAGCATTTACGACAAATACTGGAACCAGGGATTCAAGTTGTGAGCAAAAGAGCTCCAACTATATCAACAGCGTTATCTCCGTAAAAAGATGCTCTTTATTCACTTCCGGTAAAATCCAGACATCAAATACTTTTTTAAAATCAGATATTTTTATTTGATTTTCCACAAGCATATTTGAGAACAAAGGCAACCCAACCTACCCTCCCACCCCTCCCCTACCCAGAGTCTTGTGACCAAATGAGTCCAGAGTCCATGGATCGTGCAAGAAGTCCGGCAGTAGATCCTTTTACACATGCCATGCATATTTCGTATTCCATATTCTAGGCCATACATCACACACCCATCTCGTACTATATCTCATCACCATTTATCATCCAAGCGCTTCATACCCATACCATCCCTGGACATAGTAACTAGAAACATCCAGACAATACTTTACATCATATCTGACCTACGGGCTAAATACTCCACTGTAATGCTGCATCCAGGAAAACCACACGGTTTCAAACTTTTTCATGGACCCTCTCTTTTGATAGACGTACTTCTCCATCTGAACCAGATTGTGTACCCTAGCCTCCAGTTCCTTCACCGTCGGTGGCAATATATCGATCCAGTGGAAAGCTATGCTTTTTCTAGCTTGATATAGTATCCGTCCAATAGCCAGCTTCTTTTTTGCCATGCCCGGCAATATCTCAAAAAACCCCAACACACATATCAAAGGTGTAACGTCAAGGCGTATTTCAAACACAGTGTTTATTATTTCAATGACCCCCGTCCAATACCGCCTCAGTCTTGGACAATTCCACATGAGATGGATCAAGTCTGCATTGGATGTGTCGCACCTTGGGCAGCGGTCATTGTCCCTATACCTCATTTTTTTCAAGACTACTGGCGTCCTGTAAACCCTATGTAGTAAGTACAATTGGGAAACTCTCAGCGCTTCACTGACAGCCAGCGACGGGCAATCCTCTAACACTCTTTCCCACTGTTCCTCAGTGAGGTCCGATATGTCAGACTTCCACTTGCCAAATTGTTGTAAAGGTGTATTTTTAACCTGCATATCAATAAATACACTGTAGTGAAGGGAAATAACACCATTGGTGGTACCACTTGTCGCTGCGAGGTCTATAATACTGTGTTTTGGAGCAGGGGCAACTTTTTCAGCCTTGTCTTGCGTTTTTATGGCGTGTCGGAGCTGCAGGTACAAATAAAAGAATTTCTTAGGGATATTAAATTCCTGTTGTAACTCTGCGAATTCTTTCAATACACCCTCAGAGTACAACTGAGACATTCTATTCAGGTTATACAAATTCCACACCCGTAATTCCGCAAGCTTATCCAACTCTTTGTACATATGGTTAGGCCAAATTGGAGTATACGCCGTATACCCAGTGACCTTTGTGACCTACCTGGCCTTCCACGACACCTTGTGGATGGTGTTCAGTACTCCATATCGTTCCCCTTTAATACGAAAGGTACCGTCCTCCAGTGCAGACATCAAGCATGTCCGTCCTACATGAAATCTCACTACTTTTCCTACCGTGTTCACTTTCTTTATATCTCCCCATCCTCTGATATGTTGTAGCTGACTCGATAGATAATATAGCCACGGGTCCGGTACAGCCAGACCTCCACTTGTTTTTGGTCGCCGTAGAGTGCCAAGTTTAATTCGGGGGACCCCTTTCTTCCAAATTAAGTCCCTAAACAGGGCGTTCACTTTATAGAAAAATCGGATCGGTACCCAGCAAGGAGCATTATGTAGGAGATACAGCAACTGGGGCATCAAAATAATTTTTATAAGATTGGTCCTACCTACAATGGAAAGTGGCAGCTTGATCCACGTGTTCACTTTATCCTTTAATCTGTTTAGTAGTGGCTTCAGGTTTAGGCTTTCGTAATCCCTAGTATCAGGGGTTATTTGGACACCTAAATACTTAAAGGAAGCTACTATCGTTAAGCCCATGGCATCCTCCGGATTTGGGACATCCCCTTTAGCTAGTGGCATTATTACAGACTTCGTCCAGTTAATATGGAGACCAGACAATGCCCCATAATCATTTATAGCCTTCATGGCTTCCTTAAGGGAGTTTCTCCAATCCTCCATGAACAGTAACAGATCGTCCGCATAGAGAGCGACTTTTTCAGTCAGTTCCCCATACTGAAAACCCTTCACCGAGCTTGCCTGCCTCAAAGCCTCTGCCAAGGGCTCCACTGCCACCGCAAACAATAGCGGGGACAGGGGACACCCCTGTCTCGTCCCTCTATGTAATTCAAAGGGATCCGATAATGCCCCATTAATCCGCAGCACAGCCTTTGGGGCCGTATACAAGAGCTGCACCCACTCAATGTACTGGCGCCCAAAGCCCATCCTCTCCAGTACTAGCCATAAGTATCGCCATTCCACACTGTCGAATGCCTTGGCCGCATCAAGAGATGCGACCGCTGCACACGAGGTGTGGACCTGACTCGCCTGGATATTCATGAAAAGTCTTCTGAGATTAACAGCAGTGGAGGCATTTGGCATAAAGCCCGCTTGGTCTGTATGGATAAGCGCCATAATCACCTGATTCAATCTATTCGCCATTACTTTCGCCAACAGTTTCACATCAGTCTGCAGGAGGTCTGTAGGAATCAGCTTCTTTGTCATCTTTACTGGGTTTCGGGATGAGCACAATGACAGCCTCACTCATTGAGGCAGGTAGGCGCCCCCAGTGGCGTCTCTAGCTTTCAAATTTTGGGGGGGGCACACTGGGGGCCAGGACAAAAGTAGGGGGGGCAGCTATAACAACGATACATTTACACAAGTACACTTAGAAATGCTGCGATACTTTACCCAATACCTAAAACCGCAACAGGGAAGAAAAGTCCAGCTGTCTGTGGATGACACTGCTATGGGGGGGGATCTGTGGATGCCACATACCGTGTAATGTATAGCATCTTATGCTATATGTGTCATCCACAGATCCACCCCATGACAGTGTCATCCCCATTTCCCCCTCCATAACAGTGTCATCCACAGATCCCCCTCCCTATAACAGTGTCATCCACAGATCCCCCTCCCCGCCGCTCACAGGAGTGTACATTTGACATTTCTAAACCGTAATCCATATCCTGCAGTAACTTTAACTTTAAATCAGAATTAAGCGGCCGCTCATCTCTACTAGTACCTTAACCTTACACCACTCGGCTAGCTTCGGTAACAGGGCCAGGCTACAGCCTACAGGTACTGCCTGTTAGTTCTTATCGAGCGAGTGCTGATTTCTGCAGGTCAGAGGATACGGATTACAGTTTAGAAGAAATGTACACTCCTGTGAGCGGTCCAGACCAGTGGCGGATCCAGAGCCTGGACTCGGGAGGGGCACTTCCAGATTATTTTCTGTCCACCGCCACAGAACAAGGGTGCTTATAGAACAGACTGCACAGTGTACCGGTATACTATATATTGTGGGGCACAGCGTGGCGGTATACTGTATATTGTGGGGCACAGTGTAGGCTATATGTGTATAACAAACATATTTGACATGAAGACTTACAATTACTTGGCCCTTGGGGGTCTCGGACGCCACTTCCACACTTTGGCCGGGGGCTCGGCGGAGCTGATGTGTTTTATCCTAATGAGAAAGATTTCATAATAAGGATTTGGAGAAGGTGCAGAGGGATAGCAGAGCAGGGAGAGGCTGGTGCTGCTACTAGGGGTCATACCATGTGGGAGTAATAAAGCCCACCATAATTCCCCCCGGTAGTAATAATTCTCCTTATAATGTGACAATGCAAAAAATACTCCCTTATGCCTGAAGTTGAGCTAATGTCCCCCATAATGTGCCAGTATAAAATACCCCTATATAGTGCCCCCAGTAAATGCCCCATAGTGCTCCTCTCCCCCTTCCTCCTAGTGCCCCCATAATGTACCAGTATAAAATGCCCCAGTAGATGCCCTCAATGTCCCCCATAATTTTGCAAGTATAAATTACCCCTTCTTAGTGCCCCCGTAGATGACTCCACGTGCCAGTAATAACCCCCCATTACGTGCCAGTAATAAGACCCACATTACGTGCCAGTAATAAGCCCCCCATCATGTGCCAGTAATAAGCCCCCCATCATGTGCCAGTATTAGGTCCCCCCCATCATGTGCCAGTATTAGGTCCCCCCCATCATGTGCCAGTATTAAGCCCCCCCATCATGTGCCAGTATTAAGGCCCCCCATCATGTGCCATTATTAAGTAAGTACCCCCCCCTTCATGTGCCATTATTAAGTAAGTCCCCCCCAATGTGCCATCATTAAGTAAGTTCCCCCCAATGTGCCATTATTAAGTAAGCCCCCCCATCATGTGCCATTATTAGGTAAGTCCCCCCCCCCCCCCCAAGTATCACTATTGTAAAAAAAAAAAAAAAAAAAATTATACTTACCTCAGTGTCAGCGATGCGATGCAGGCCTCTTCTGGCCTGTGTCCCACGCTGTATGGCTCAGGCGGCGCGATGACGTCATCGCGCGCCTGCGCCGGCCTCTGATAGGCTGCCGGTCTAGTGCCTGCAGCCTATCAGAGCAAGGGGAAGGGACACGCCTCTCCCTCCCCTGCACCACCGCTTAGTGATGGGAAGTTCGGATCTTTTAGGTGAATCGGTTCATTTGAATCAGCTCATTCAAATGAACCAATTCATGAATCGGATATTCGGTTCACTTGGTGAGTCAGACTGCTGAGCTGACTCGCAAGTGAACCGAAGACTCTAGGTGCCGGTGCGCATGCGCAGATGCTTGATACATTCGATTCACTCACTACTTGCTGCGCTGCTGACTCAGTGCAGTCGGCTCGTCTTCTTCAGCTCTCTCTGAACTCTGATTACTAGTATTGAGTGATTTATTATAGTAAAGGGAAGCTGAGGCTGACGCCGGACAGGAGGAGTCAGGAGTCAGACAGGAGTCAGAAGCTGTCACTGTGGTGTGCAATGTGAATTGTTGTCTGTTGTGCATTGTTACCCACAGTGACAACAGTCTGACACTGACAGTACAATCCATAAAGGTGATGTGAACCCACCCTTAGGCCCCTTTCACACTTGCCTTGTCCGGATCCGGCATAGAGTTCCGTCGTCGGGGCTCTATGCCGGAAGAATCCTGATCAGTTTTATCCTAATGCATTCTGAATGGAGAGAAATCCGTTCAGGATGCAGCAGGATGTCTTCAGTTCCGGACCGGAACGTTTTTTGGCCGGAGAAAATACCGCAGCATGCAGTACTTTTTGCTCCGGCCAAAAATCCTGAAGACTTGCCGCAAGGCCGGATCCGGAATTAATGCCCATTGAAAGGCATTGATCCGGATCCGGCCTTAAGCTAAACGTCGTTTCGGCGCATTGCCGGATACGACGTTTAGCTTTTTCTCAATGGTTACCATGGCTGCCGGGACGCTAAAGTCCTGGCAGCCATGGTAAAGTGCAGTGGGGAGCGAGGGAGCAGTATACTTACCGTCCGTGCGGCTCCCGGGGCGCTCCAGAGTGACGTCAGGGCGCCCCAGGCGCATGGATGACGTGATCGCATGTACACATCATCCATGCGCATGGGGCGCTCTGACGTCATTCTGGAGCGCCCCGGGAGCCGCACGGACTGTAAGTATACTGCTCCCCCGCTCCCTGCTCCTACTATGGCAACCAGGACTTTAATAGCGTCCTGGCTGCCATAGTAACACTGAACGCATTTTGAAGACGGATCCGTCTTCAAATGCTTTCAGTACACTTGCGTTTTTCCGGATCCGGCGTGTACCTCCGGCAAGTGGAGTACACGCCGGATCCGGACAACGCAAGTGTGAAAGGGCCCTTAGTTATATAGCTACTGAATGAGATGCCTTTAACATATATATCTCCTGAGAAGCCAATTTGATTCTAAAGGGTTAATTTAATTCATCCTGTAATCTAAACTCTTGTGTCATCTGTCACTTCTCCTGTCCCTTAATCTTATCACTGCTGCAACAAAAGCAGCCTCAGCCTCAGTGTAAGGCCACTTTCACACTAGTGTTCATGGGTCCGTTCGTGAGCTCCGTTTGAAGGGGCTCACGAGCGGACCCAAACGCCTCCGTCCAGCCCTGATGCAGTCTGAATGGAGCGGATCTGCTCAGACTGCATCAGTCTGGCGGCGTTCAGCCTCCGCTCCGCTCGCCTGCGCACGGACAGGCGGACAGCTGAATGCTGCTTGCAGCGCTCAGCTGTCCGCCTGGCCGTGCGGAGGCGAGCGGATCCGTTCAGACTTACAATGTAAGTCAATGGGAACGGATCCGCTTGAAGAGGACACCATATGGCTCAATCTTCAAGCGGATCCGTCCCCCATTGACTTTACATTGAAAGTCTGAACGGATCCGCTCAGGCTACTTTCGCACTTAGAAATTTTTCTAAGTTATTAATGCAGACGGATCCGTACTGAACGGAGCCTCCGTCTGCATTAATATGATCGGATCCGTTCAGCTGTCCGCCTGGCCGTGCGGATCTGTCCAGAGTTACAATGTAAGTCAATGGGAACGAATCCGCTTGAAGATGACACCATATGGCTCAATCTTCAAGCGGATCCGTCCCCCATTGACTTTACATTGAAAGTCTGAACGGATCCGCTCAGGCTACTTTCGCACTTAGAAATTTTTCTAAGTTATTAATGCAGACGGATCCGTACTGAACGGAGCCTCCGTCTGCATTATTATGATCGGATCCGTTCAGAACGGATCCGATCAAGCGCAAGTGTGAAAGTAGCCTTACCTGTTCTACCCTCTGACTCACTGCTCTTTTAACTCAATGAATCGAATGAGTCACAAACTAAGTCGGATCTTTAGATTCTTTTAACTTGTGACTCATTCGATTCCTTTCTATTCTGACTCCCCTGCACTTACTTGTGTGACTCAGACGATTCGATTCAGAGAGCTGCCAGTGTGCTGTGCTTGCCTTGCCCCCTCAGCTCTGGTCGGTGATTGGTTGGTGGGCGGGGAGGGGTGGGGCTGGCAGAAGCAGCTTCCACTCTGAGATCATATTACGCTCCTCATATTACGTTTTACCAATGGATTTTTCAATCGCCAGAAATCCAACAAGAGGGATTCCTGTAGAAGCCTTCCAAACGGCGAGAGGCCACACCCAGAAGGGTGTGATCCCCCTCCTATCTTATCCAGCGCAGGATTGACAATATTGTTAAAGTCTCCCATAACTATGACTGGGACATCCGGCATTTCCGCCAGATAGCCCAAAATAGCCTTAAGCACTTGCGGAGAGTAAGGCGGAGGGATGTAGACCCCTATTACCACACATGAGACATTATATAGCGTGCAGTGTAAGCATATATACCTACCCCCCTTGTCTATCTTATTTGAGATACACTTAAATGCTATAGATTTGTGTACCAGAATACTTACTCCCCTTGCATACGTAGAGTATGTAGCATGGTAGCAATGTCCGGCCCAATGCGGACTAAGCAGTTTTGTTTGGTCCTCTAACAAGTGCGTTTCCTGGATGCAGTATATCACGGGGCAGTGTTGTTTGACAATATCTAGAATAGCCCTTCTTTTAATACACTCCTTCACGCCTCTGGTATTCTAGCTAAGGAAATGAACTATCCCTGCCATAGTAGCATTGTAGTCATCAGATCAGTATAACGGATGTAGCCTAGAGAATCTATTATGAAACGGCCCAATAAATTCCGCTTTTCATGTGTTAGGACTCTATCTGTAAAACTTTGAGAAATCATGGTCACGGACGGTGTACAGGAAACAAGACAAAGCAACATGCATATATGACTCACTGGATCCAAAGCTAAGGAACCAAAAGGGAGACCCCTGCACAAGACCTAGCACTTTCCCTGGCTTCTCAGCCTATGCAAAGATCCCAAAGGTGGATTGTTGCATATCCACGTACCTCGACTATATAACCCCTGAACACCCTACAATAGTGAGGGGACACGACCACCGGCTCCCTACACCAGACACGGAGGGAGTCAGGGTCACCTGGGATCCAGCAAACAGAAAATAACAGATAAATGTACAGCACTTAACTTTGTAGCAGACTGGGAAACAGGATCAGCATGCACACACACTCCAGGAAGAAGTATAAGCTGCCCAGTAAAGCATTATGGGGAGGAATTTAAAGGGAAACAATCAGTCCAACTACATGACAGCTGAGAGAGGCTAACGAGATGAGGAACTGAATACCACAACAAAGAAAACTCAAGGAGGAGGTTCTGAAAGGCCTCTGTCAGAGCTTCTCAGCTGTCTGGTTGTGACAGTACCCCTCCCTCTACAAATGGACTCCGGACCCTCAGAACCCACCTTCTCAGGATGGGACCTATGGAAAGCCCTGATGAGACGAGAGGCCTTAATGTCCGTCACTGGGACCCACATCCTCTCCTCAGGACCATAACCCTCCCAATGAACAAGGTACTGAAGAGAACCGCGGACAAGACGAGAATCCACAATCCTAGAGACCTGAAATTCAAGATTCCCATCAACCATAATCGGAGGAGGAGGCAGGATGACAGACAGGATTTTGTAAGGCCCAATAAACCTAGGACCCAACTTCCAGGAGGGAACCTTCAATTTGATATTCTTGGTAGACAACTACACCAGATCACCAACATTCAGGTCCGGACCAAGCACACGTCTCTTATCTGCCACACGCTTATATCTCTCACTCATGCTCTTTAGATTATCCTGAATCTTTTGCCAAATAGATGACAAAGACGAGGAGAATCTGTCCTCATCAGGTAAACCAGAAGACCCCTCTCCCGAGAAAGTCCCAAACTGCGGATGAAACCCATATGCACCAAAAAATGGTGACTTATCAGAGGACTCCTGACGACGGTTATTTAAAGCAGACTCAGCAAGGGACAAAAAAGAACACCAATCCTCTTGATTCTCCGCCACAAAATAGCACAGATATGTCTCCAGATTCTGATTGACGCGCTCTGTCTGGCCATTCGACTGCGGGTGGAAAGCAGAAGAGAATGACAACCGAACCCCCAAGCGAGAACAGAAAGCCTTCCAGAATCTGGAAACAAACTGCGTGCCCCTATCAGAGACAATATTTGAAGGAATACCGTGCAATTTGACAATGTGATCAATAAATGCCTGCGCCAGCGTCTTAGCATTGGGCAAACCAGGAAAAGGGATGAAATGCACCATTTGGCTAAAACGGTCCACCACCACCAGAATCACAGTCTTCCCCGAGGAACGAGGCAGGTCCATTATGAAGTCCATGGACAGATGTGTCCAAGGACGGGAAGGAATGGGTAAGGGAAGGAGAGGACCTGACGCCGTGAATGAGGGACTTTGGCACGAGCGCAAGTCTTGCAGGCTGCCACAAAACCCTCAACCGACTTACGAAGCGCAGGCCACCAGAATCTCCGAGCGATGAGATCCAGTGTGGCTCTTGCCCCCGGGTGCCCAGCAAGGACCGTATCGTGGTGTTCCTTAAAAATCTTGTGTCTTAAAGCGAGAGGCACAAACAACCTCCCAGGAGGACAAAGATCAGGAGCCTCTGACTGGGCTGCCTGCACCTCTGCCTCCAATTCAGAAAAAAGAGCAGAGACCACCACACCTTCAGCCAAAATGGGACCCAGGTCTTCAAAATTCCCGCCTCCCGGAAAACAACGTGACAGGGCATCTGCCTTCACATTCTTAACTCCAGGGCGGAACGTGACAACAAAATTAAATCTTGAAAAGAACAAAGACCATCTGGCCTGTCTCGGGTTCAGACACTTGGCTGACTCCAAGTAGGCCAGATTTTTATGGTCAGTAAACACGGTAATAGGGTGTCTGACTCCCTCCAGCCAATGGCGCCATTCCTCAAAAGCCAACTTGATGGCCAACAATTCCCTATCTCCCACATCGTAATTTCTCTCTGCGGAGGAGAAAAAGGCACACGGTCGCCATTTGGCAGGAGAGGAATCCTGAGACAAGACTGCACCCACACCCACCTCAGAAGTATCAACCTCAACTATGAAGGGTAAAGAAATATCAGGTTGCACCAAGATGGGAGCGGAAGCAAAACTCTCCTTGATATTAGAAAAAGCCTTACGCGCCTCTACCGACCAAGAAGAAAAATCTACCCCCTTTCTGGTCATATCAGTGAGTGGTTTAACAATAGAGGAATAATTCAAAATAAACTTCCTGTAATAATTGGCAAAGCCCAAAAAACGCATCAGCGCCTTCTGATTCTCAGGAAGCTCCCACTCAAGCACAGCGCGGACCTTCTCGGGGTCCATGCGAAAACCAGAAGCGGAGAGAAGAAACCCCAGAAATTGAATTTCTGGAACCGCAAACACACATTTTTCCAGTTTTGCATATAATTTATTCTCCCGCAGAATGAGCAAGACCTGACGTAAATGTTCCTTATGAGTTTTGAAATCAGGAGAAAAAATCAAAATGTCATCCAAATATACTAATACAAATTTTCCCATCAAATGATAAAAAATGCTGTTCACAAAATGCTGAAAAAACGGCTGGGGCATTCATCAAACCAAAAGGCATAACCACATTTTCAAAATGGCCCTCAGGGGTATTGAAGGCCATCTTCCATTCGTCTCCTTCTCTGACCCTGACCAGGTTGTATGCCCCTCTTAGATCTAATTTGGAAAAGACTTTAGCCCCAACAACCTGGTTAAACAGGTCTGGTATTAGAGGAAGCGGATAAGGGTCACGAATAGTGATACTGTTCAGCTCCCTGAAATCCAGACAAGGTCTTAAAGAACCATCTTTTTTCTTAACAAAGAAAAAAACAGCGGCAACAGGTGACTTCGAGGGTCGTATGTGTCCTTTTCTCAGACTCTCAAAGATATAAGCACGCATAGCGATCCTTTCAGGTTGGGAAAGATTGTATAAACGAGATTTAGGCAGCTTGGCGCCTGGGATGAGATTAATAGGGCAATCGTACTCCCTGTGCGGGGGCAAATCCTGAACTCCACTCTCAGAGAAGTCATCCAAAAATTCAGAGAGGAAAGATGGTACAGTCTTAGTAGCAACCTCAGAAACAGATGTCGTGAGGCAATTCTCTCTGCAAAAGTCACTCCAACCATTTATTTGCCTCTCTTGCCAATCAATAGTGGGATTATGTTTAGTAAGCCAGGGTAGCCCCAACACTAGAGGAGTAGGCAAACCGCTAAGGACGAAACATGACACATCCTCAACATGAGCATCACTCACAATTAAACGGATATTGTGAACTATGCCCTTTAATGATTTCTGAGAAAGTGGAGCGGAATCAATAGCAAAAACAGGAATATCCTTTCCCAAAGTGCACACCTGGAAACCACGAGTTATCGCAAATTGACTATCAATGAGATTGACCGCTGCTCCACTATCCACAAAAATCTCACAAAAAATGCTCTTGCTCTCTAGAGCCACCCTAGCAGGCAGGACAAAACGGGAACTACAAGCAAACGGAAAACCTTCAATTTCCGCCTCAACCCTGCCAATAGTAACAGACGGAACATTTTTAAAATATTTTTTCCTGTTTGTTCTTTATTACTCCCAGAAAACTGCCTGAATCTCCTAGAGGGACAAACATTTGCCAAATGATTTATACCTCCACAACAAAAACAAACCCTCCCATGCAGGCTGAATCTTCTATTGTCAGAAGCAATCAACCCCAGCTGCATGGGCTCCTGCGCAGAAGGGGCTGACAGCGACTGAGACCCCTGCGCAAAGAATGGGACCGCTGCACTGTCCTGGGACTGAGTATGACAGGAAGGAGAGATCTCTCCTCTCTCTCTAAGACGCCTGTCAATACGAACGGCCTGAGACATAGCAGAGGCCAAGGAAATAGGCCTTTCATGAAAGGCAAATGCATCTTTCAATCCCTCTGAAAGACCATGGCAAAATTGACTTCGGAGTGCAGCATAATTCCAACCAGTATCAGCTGCCCATCTCCGAAATTCTGAGCAGTATATCTCTGCGGATTGTTTACCCTGGCATAATAGACGTAGTCTAGACTCAGCCAGAGCAATACGATCCGGATCATCATATATCTGACCCAGGGCTAAAAAGAATTCATCCACTGAATGGAGGGGCCGTGCCCCCTCCGGCAGCGAAAAGGCCCAGGACTGAGCGTTACCCCATAGCAGCGATATAATGATCCCCACCCTCCGTTCCTCATCACCAGAGGAATGGGGAAGAAGGCGAAAATGGAGTTTGCAAGCCTCTCTAAAACGCACAAAATTCTCACTACCCCCGGAAAACGTATCCGGGAGCGAGATCTTAGGCTCAGAACAAACTCCATGAACGCCAGCTGAACCAGTTACTTGAAGCTGAGAAAAATTCCTGCGGAGATCAGCTACCTCCAATGAAAGACCCTGAAGGCGTTCAGCCAAAAGTGAAACCGGATCCATGCTTTAGACGGTTTTGGGCGGCTTATAATGTCACGGACGGTGTACAGGAAACAAGTCAAAGCAACATGCATATATGACTCACTGGATCCAAAGCTAAGGAACCACAAAGGAGACCCCTGCACAAGACCTAGCACTTTCCCTGGCTGCTCAGCCTATGCAAAGATCCCAAAGGTGGATTGTTGCATATCCACGTACCTCGACTATATAACCCCTGAACACCCTACAATAGTGAGGTGACACGACCACCAGCTCCCTACACCAGACACGGAGGGAGTCAGGGTCACCTGGGATCCAGCAAACAGAAAATAACAGATAAATGTACAGCACTTAACTTTGTAGCAGACTGGGAAACAGGATCAGCATGCACACACACTCCAGGAAGAAGTATAAGCCGCCTAGTAAAGCATTATGGGGAGGAATTTAAAGGGAGGCAATCAGTCCAACTACATGACAGCTGAGAGAGGCTAACGAGATGAGGAACTGAATACCACAACAAAGAAAACTCAAGGAGGAGGTTCTGAAAGGCCTCTGTCAGAGCTTCTCAGCTGTCTGGTTGTGACAGGCACTTTAGCCACCACAACGGGGCCCCACTAAAAACACCTGTGTTACCAGGCACGTGGGATACAATTAACACCCGCCGTCGAGGCCAAGAACCTATAAAAGGCCTACACCCCCCAGTAGTAGGGTGGAGTTCGCAGTACCTATCCCTATGGAAAAAAAGAACAGCAGCAACAGTGAAAGAGAAAACTCTCTCTCCCCCCTCTTTTCTTTAAAGTGTACGTTAAACTTAGCAAATATATGACATACACCTTCATCCTCCGCACCTTTCACAACAGTAGGTAATCAACCCCCATACAGTATACTTCCCTCCTCATCACTCAACTTCTAGACATGAGACATCACATTCTACCCATTTGCCCCCCTAGCTATAATATCAGTTTTACCACTCGCACTACCACTCACATCATCCAGCACATCACACATTCGTATCAATGACTGTGCCAGTTATCACCGCCTCTTCTGGTCATCAATTCCCTTCTGCCGCCAGCTGTCTCTCGTGACGGTCCAGCCATTTCCTCGCCTCCTCCGGATCATCGTGGAAGGTTGTAGACCCCAGCGCCACTATCCGTAGTTTGGCAGGGTACATCATGGAGTACGCAACCTTCAGGGATCGCAGTCTTTTCTTTATGTCCAGGAACTTTGCTCTCCGTCTTTGCACCTCCTGGGAAAAATCCGGATATAGGGACACTCTGTTGTCATCGATTGTAAGATCCTCCATTTCTCTGGCCTTCCTCAGGATAATGTCCCGGTCTCTGTAGTGCAGAAACTTCACCAACATGGGCCTCGGAGGCGCCCCAGGTGGCAGCGGCCTGGTGGGAACTCTATGAGCTCTCTCAATAGCAAAGAACTGTGTCAGCACCTCCACTCCAAACTGATTTTTGAACCAGGTTTCAAGAAAATCTGCCGGATGATTCCCCTCAGCTCTCTCAGGGATGTCAACCATCCTAATGTTGTTCCGGCGGGCCCGGTTCTCCAGGTCATCTTGTTTGGCAGCAATTACATCCATTCTCTTAGCATGCTCTCTCAAATCCCTTCTCAGGGGGGGGCAAAATGTCTTCCACTGCGCCCATTCTGTCTTCCAGGGCCGTGGTGTGTTCTGCCAGTTTTCTCATGTCATGGCGAACAATGGTGACGTCCTCTTTTATGGCTCCCACCTTTTCAGTAAGAGTAGCCAGCGACTTGCTGCAGCCTGTTATGGCTGCCATCACATCTTTTAGAGTGGGTTCATCCACGACAGACTCTGTAGCCCCCATAGTATTTGCATCTTTGTCAGGGCATAGTGGAGAAAACCTGTTGTTCTGAGCAATGCATTCCCCAGATGACTCCTCTAGTTCAGGATCAGAGTCCATTTGTATGTCTCCCTTTACAGCCGCTTGCCTCTTTTGGGGCCCTTTGCTCACCGCTCCCGCAGAGGACCTGGCAAATCTTTCCAGCCTGGCCGCAGCGTCCCGCTGCGCCTCCGTCACTCGGTTCTGTCTGCCCGGGGTTGCCGCGCCGGCACCATCTTGGGCCTCCCTGTCCACCACTCTCCCGTCCTTTTTTAGCTTCATTGCGGATATCCACAGCCGCCGACACGATTTGCAGGCCGGCGGCTGAGGTTCTTTATGGGGTTTCAGGATAAAAGGACTCACGGTGCAGAGGAGCTCGGCCGACGTGCTGCCGCTCACATGCTCCGCTTAGCTCCGCCCCCCAGACATCAAATACAGTAGAGTCTACGCGTTTCGGACCTCTGCATAAATGGTCCTTCATTATGAGATACAAAAATAGAATAAAACGCCTTCCTTATAAAACATGTGCTTCACCACCACCAAACAGTCATTATCAGCACATGTTTAATGTGGGACTTGAAAACTACACACACCTGAAAATAATACACACAGACCAAAAAAAGAGGTCTGATAAAAGTAAAAAAAATCACCTATAGTGTAAAACTAAGTCATGTCTTTCATTTACACCATTAGGGGCGCAGCTTTCTAGCTTGAACATCCAAAATGTTTCTCTGCTTAAAAGCTTTTGTTTATGGTCACCCCCTCTCATCGGAAAAAATACTCTATTCCCTATTCCGCAAACGCTCTTGTATTACCTTTATGAACAGTAGCAAAATGCAAGCTCGCGGCTGAAACATTTCCTGTTTTGCAGTGGGGGATATCTGATAAGTGTTTCCGCACTCTAACCCTAATCTGCTTAGTCGTACAGCCCACATACTGTAATCGGCAGTGATTACATATATGGCAAAACCAGTATTGCAGTTCAAATATTGTTGAATAACCTGACTGGCTCCATTTGCTGTAGAAGTGATAGTTTGACAAACCTTCATATAACTACAGCACATACACCTATTGTTTCCACACTTGTAGCTGCCTTTATAGAAGAGCCACGTGTTTTTTGTTGTGGGACGATCATAAAACAGGCTGGGACTAATTCTCTGACCTAAAGTAGGGCCCCTACGTGCAACACATTTAACCCCTGCTATGACAACATCTTTCCATTCCTTGTCATAATTAAGTACTGGTAAATGTCGTTGAATAATCCTGAAAACCTCCGAATATTCTTCACTATATCCCTTGACAAAAATGGTGGGTTTCTCTCTTGTCATATTTGTATCCTTAATAATCTTGTTATGATTCAAAAATTCTGTAAAAAAAAGTATGTTCTCCACTGGCTCTTGCCTTACGATCAACATATCATCAATGTAGCGATCATACCACGTTATACATTGAAAAAATGGATTCACCTCCGAAAATAAAAAATGTTTTTCCCACCATGCCATAAAAATATTGGCTATTGATGGTGAGAATTTGGCCCCCATAGAAACTCCAGAGACCTGGAGCTACAAATCTCCATTAAACATAAAAAAAATTGTGTGTAAGCAAAAAAAAAACAATTGTCATACATAAAAAGTCCTGGAGTGCCACTGTATAGTTACTATAGGTGACAAAATACCATCGTACAGCCTCATTCGTGTATAGTGATATGACATCGGCAGTAGACTGTACTGTGTTTGATGTCTGGATTTTACCGCAAGAGAAAAAAGAGCATCTTTTTACGGGAAGCTGGACGTCACAACTTTACTGGAAAAAAAAAAAAGAAATAAGTATATATAAATAAGATGACAAAATACGAGAGTATTGCGGTATGCAGGTGGATGCAGGGATAACCCCTCTATCCACCCCTACATAGAGGGTAATACAGCGCCTCATACCTATTACATCCTTTCCTCTCAGACCAGACCACAATTTTTCAGACATTTCTCGTCTCTGCAGTTTGACAAACAAAATCTTAGTTTATTACTTTTCCATCATCCTCCCATCTTCTGGACAAATCATCCTACCACCCCCAATGCTGTGCTCCCCAATACTATACTGCAGAAACAGATAAACCCCCTGATAAGAGTAGTACTATGCAGATAGTGCCCTTCAATAATTATTGGCACACAGGGGGGCGGAGCTTGACCGCGGACTGGATGGCAGCCTGAGAGAGCTCTCTCCTGCCACGTACTTACATTAACGTTGATCCAGCTGGTTAAATCGCCTAAATATGGGTAAAATAGGGAGATACCAACCGAGAGAAGGTGAAGGACTTAGCAGACCACAGATGAATCAAGCTGCAGTCATGAAACTCTTCACTAAAAGACATGCCAGTTCTCCCGCTACACTGACCAAGATGGCGCCGGAGCCCGCTGAGCAGAGGGAATCTGAGGAGGAGCGTCACTCGAGTAGCGATGAGGAGCGAACACCGAATGAAACGCTCACAGCAGCGGTGCTCAAGAAAACCCTGACCCAGGCGCTGAGACCAGTAAGAGACGACTTGGCAGTCATAAAAACAGACTTACATGCGCTTGGGTTCCGGACGGAAGCCCTTGAGACGACATGCTCGGATCTCACTGCACATGCCTCCGGATTAGCTGCCAGAACGGAGCAACTTGAGGCCCATGTTAATACAGCGTTCACATTGATCGAAGATCAAGAGAACAGGAGCCGCCGAAAGAATGTTAGAATTAAGGGGCTGCCTGAATCCTGGGCTGGGGAAGCGCTCCCCAAGGTGGCGCACAAAATTTTCACTGGTCTTTTGGGACAGGACCGGGCAGATGCGATCACAATAGAGCGTATACACAGGGCTCTCAGATCGAAGCCTAAGCCTAGTGACCCACCACGAGATGTAATATGTGGTCTGTTATCCTATGTGGACACAGCTGCAATCCTCCGCTCGGCCAGGGAGAAATCTCCGATTGAGTATGAGGGGACTGAGGTTTCCCTATACCAAGATATAGCTCCGTCTACTCTGCAGAAGCGCAGAATGCTGAGGCCGTTACTAGACAAGCTGAGGGAAAGAAATTTACAGTATGCATGGCTATTCCCTTTTGGGATCTCGATCATGAAGAATGACAGACGAATCATCATCAAGATCCCAGCTGACCTGGATGCCGCGTGGCCTGCATTGGACATTGATCCTATAGAGATACCGTCATGGGCACCTGCGGCTGATCTGGTTCGTTTACCTCCCCTGCCGCGCATGGATGAATGGCAGACCTTCACTCGTCCGAAGCCTCAACGTCTGAAAAGACCGTCCGCTGCCAACAACTCACCTCATCGCTGATCTCTGATAGCCCCAACGTTGGATTTTTCTTCAGCCATGTTTGCGAGGGACAATTGAAGTTTGGTTGTTCCTGCAGTTTCATCGGCTAGACTTACCGTGAGCGGAACTGTTTTGTTCTCCACCGCTATGGTTTACCTGTTGAGGAACGTCTCCTCTCCTTACTGATAAGGTTCTTCCTTTCATGTCAGTCTGTACCTTGCAAGAATGTCTACTTTGATCCTTGTTCCCCCACCCCTTCTATCTATCAATGTGGCTCAGCGTTAGATGGCTCAATATACATAGAAGTGGCGCACTTTGTTTTTACCACATGAAACGCGCGATTAAGCTGATTACTGATTCTAAGGTACTGACTTTCAATGTGATTAGGTAAACCACCTCAATTGTATTGAGTGTACTGTGGGTGCGGATTATGCTGTTTCATCTCCTCCATCACTATTGAGTCACTTGATGGATGGGGTGAAACATCGTGCGCATTATGGAACAGTAAGAATACCAGTTCATCCGCCTTGTGCTCTCACTCTCCCCGCCTCATATAAGCGGTCATGGAGAGATATTGAATTGTCTGGGGAACAGCAATAGCAGCTCAATTAAAGTGAGTCATAATATATCAATGTTTGATATGTTGGCATGTAATATATTGATATATTAATATATAGAATAATAATTGAGGTGATATTTGAGTTTGTGGCGAAGCGTTGTCTCACTAATCCATATCTGCTAGCATGTTAGTCTCAAATATTCTGGCTCCCCTGACCTCCTCTCCCTCTCTCCCTTTGTTCCCCCCCCCCCCTCCACCCTCCCCCTTTCCCTACTCCCCCCCTCCCTGGGTCAAAGATGATGATTGAACTAAGGTAAAGATTATCTGGCGATCTTTTGAATATGTTATGCATAACGTTATATGTTTGTACACCACAGGTCAAGACTTGTTCACATTTTGAACATTTTCTCTCATCCCCACCCCTGAGTTATCAGCTCACCCTATATTAGGCTTCAAGGTTTTGAAGTTTACTCTTACTTAAAAACACATTTCTACTTGTTTTCTCATTCTTTTTTTTCTCTTTTTCTCTTTTTTTTCTCTTATTCTTCTATCATATTTTCTTTCTTCCTCTCCCTACCCTCCTCCCACGTGACATTTGTGCCTTTGGAATATGTGCGATATCAGGTGCGCATCCTTTAATGTGCGGGGCCTGAATACCCCGAATAAGCGACATCACGTGCTGGACATGCTCAAGAAACTCCGTGCCTCCATTCTCTTTTTGCAAGAGACCCATTTTAAGAAACATAAAATTCCGAAACTGCCTTCCAAACATTTCGCTAACTGGTACCACTCATGTCACACTTCTTCAGCTTCTAAGGGAGTCTCCATAGCTGTACACAAATCTATTCCTATTAAGATACTGCAACAACACACGGACCTAGAAGGGAGGATATTGTTTCTAAGAGCCCAGGTATATACTACCAAGTTTACCTTGGCTAATATTTATGCACCTAATCATGCACAAGTGCCTTGGCTTTTAGATGCCTTAGATAGACTCAAGTTGTTTGCGGACGGTCCGATTATTCTAGGAGGAGACCTGAATGTTACGTTAGATCCCTCACTTGATTCCTCGATTTCTAGGTCGAGTGTCTCTAGACGTGCTTTAGCAAAGTTGAGGTCTAAATTGTCTGAACTTTCCCTTACAGATGTCTGGCAGCTGCAGAACCCCTCTGCTCGGGACTACTCATACTTCTCCCAGGTACATAACTCGCATCAGAGGTTAGATTACCTGTTGGTCCAGGCTTCCCTTTTGCCGAGAGTGACGGATACAGGTATTTCGATCATTACAATATCAGACCATGCGCCAGTTCACCTATCACTAACCCTCATGAATGGTTCTCCCACGACGTGGAGATGGCGGCTCAATGAGCAGATCTTAGAAAATGCGGAAGCATACTCAGATATACAAGCTCAACTTTCAGTTTTCTTTGAACAGAACAAACACTCGGGCCCCAAATTTCCAATAGTCTGGGAATCGCACAAAGCGTTTGTTAGGGGACTCTTCATTTCGTGGGGGTCCAAGATCAAGAAAGACAGGCAAAGGGTTATTGACGAGATGTTGGGCCAGATCACTATATTAGAAAAAGAACACAAAAGCTCTAGCTCGTTGGTTACACAGGGGAAACTTCGAGTTTTAAGGGAAAAGCTTCTCACTTACTTACAAAACAAATCGTCCAAGGCTTATTTACACTTCAGGCATAAGCTGTATGCTCATGGCAATATGGGAGGGAAGCTCATGTCCACATTGCTCAAAAAAGAAAAAGCTAAACAGCACATACATGGGATCAGAAATCCTGCGGGGACAATCACATCATCTCTACCTGAGATGGCTGAGGCTTTCCAGGCGTTTTATTCAGCACTATACAACTTAGATAGGACGGACGATATGTCTGAATTGACACAAAGGCAAGCTTTGATTGACAGTTTTCTAAGGGATATTTCTCTACCGCAATTAGATCAGGCCATGATCAACGCACTAACTGCCCCCATCACACAACAGGAAGTATCGGAGGTCCTCGCCTCCTTTACCCCGGGGAAGAGTCCGGGTCCAGATGGTCTTCCCCTGCTTTACTATAAGAAATTCCAGGAGGTGCTTTTGCCCCATCTCGTAGAACACTGCTCCTCGTTATTTAGAGGTGATCCTCTACCGAAGCAGTCCCAGGAGGCTCACATCACTCTCATAGCCAAGGAGGGGAAAGACCCAACAGAGTGTGGGAGCTATAGACCCATCTCTCTTTTGAATCTGGACTTGAAAATATGGGCCAAGCTCTTGTCCTTAAGGATAAAGAAACTCCTGCCCCACCTGATAGGTGAGGAGCAATCGGGTTTTGTCCCGGGGAGGGAGGGGAGGACCAACACGATTAAATTGCTTACAGCAATACATCAGGCACACGCGGAGAGCAAGTCATTGGTCCTTCTCGGAGTAGATGCCGAGAAGGCCTTTGATAGAGTTAACTGGCACTTCATGAATTCTACTCTTATGAGGTTTGGTTTCCCCATTGCTATTATAGATGCAATCTTTTCATTGTATTCCCACCCGTCGGCCTCTCTTTTGGTCAACGACCATTTGTCTAGCCCCTTTGATATAACAAACGGTACCAGGCAGGGTTGCCCTCTCTCCCCCACACTTTTTGTTTTGGTGATGGAAACCTTGCTTCAGAAAGTGAGACAGGAACCGCATATTAGTGGCGTCTCTACGCCAGATGGAGAATTGAAAATGTTGGCTTTTGCGGATGACCTACTGTTTCTGTTATCCGACCCTGAGAGAGGGCTGCCCTGCCTAAACAAACTGTTTGATTGCTTTGGGGAAGCCTCAAACTTTAAAGTGAATACTACAAAATCTGAGTTATTGAATATCTCCTTAGCAAAACATAGAATCCTGAAGCTTAAGAAGGATTCATCTTTTTCTTGGGCCCAAACCTCTCTTAAGTACCTGGGAGTGAATATCCCTTCATCCATAACCAAAATTTATGATGCGAACTTCCGTCCACTCCTAGATGAGATTCAAAAAATCCTTATAGATTATGATATCCCTTTGATATCGTGGATAGGTAGGAAGAATGTCATCCAGACCTATGTACTTCCGAAGGTCCTTTACAAATTACAGATGCTCCCAATCGCACTACCACAATTCTTCTTTACAAAGTTGAAATCGCTTTTCTCTCGTTACTTGTGGAAACAGAAGCGACCGAGACTGGCACATGTTCTCCTCACCAGACCTGTAAACAAAGGTGGATTAGGACTGCCAGATGTTAGCACAATTTATTCAGCGATCCAACTGAGGAGATGGTTCAATCTGACTACCTTCTCTGCCCCGGATAGTATTTCTAGGTGGTCGAGGGAGGCATACAGGGGTGATCTACTAAAGGATATGTGGATCTCCTCCCACAAGAAGCGTATAATGTACAACTCGTCAGATAGTAATTTGCTTTTCAAGGGAGCCTCAAACGTGTGGACATTAATGTCACCTGAGCTGGCTCCTGGAATCTCGCCATTGTTGCCTTCTAGTCTGATACCTGTAGCCATTGGAAGGGAATCTTTGACTTTCAAGCCTATGTGGGATCAGCTTGCTCACATCTCCGTTACCAATCTGTTCCCGAGTGGAGGGGTTCCCAGCCGTTCAGATCTCCAGACATTTATACCGAACTTTAAGCTTACGTTTTTGCACATTTCACATTTTAATAGTTGCTGTGCAGATTTCTTACAGGCCAACTACCCCTTTAGGGCTCCCACCGACTTTGAAAGAGAGTTACTGATACCAGCCATTAGACTGAACAAGTTGTCTAAATTGTTAGCCATTGTAAGGGGTGTGAAACACTTGAGTGACCCTGGGTTTGTGGCCTCCTGGGAAAAGGAGTTGGGAATTTCCCTCACTGAGCCGGAAATTAAACAGATTCCTAAGCACTCCCATGGTCACTCAAGGTGTATACGTCTCCAAGAATCTCATTATAAAGTACTTACTCGCTGGTACAAGACCCCGGAGTTTCTGAATTTACACGGATTAGCCCCCACTAACCGATGCTGGCGATGCAATGTGCAAGTAGGCACACATACTCATATCTGGTGGAGTTGTTCAGTTATCCGTCCATTTTGGTCCGAATTGGAGAATATAATCAAGGCAGTTGTAGGGACGAGCCTTGAGCTGACTCCGGCAGTGGTTCTTCTTGGTTGCTCGTCGAAGGACGTACGTCAATCCTCTTCGTCTTTAGTTACCTATCTTCTTGCTGCAGCGAAGTCCTTGATACCCTTGAAATGGCTGAGTGTGGACCCGCCCACCATCAAGGAATGGTGCGGAAAGGTACATCAAATTTGCAGGTTCGAAGAGATGTCCAGCAGGTCATGTCGTGCTCACCACAAATTTCTTCGAATTTGGAGTCCTTGGTTATCTTCATCTTACTGTAAGGACTCACAGGTTAGCCTACTCCCTGACTGAAATTGCTTGACCTATGATGTCGTTCTTGGAGGCATTATCTCCCCTTCCTTTTCCCCATCCCCCGCCTCCCTTTTTCTCTTCTTTCTTTATGCTTTCCTTCCTTTCTTTCTGTTCTTTCCTTTATATTCTTTATATTCTTATATTCTTTATTGTTTATTGATTCTTACCTTCTCTGACTTCCACCAATCTTATTTAATGGTAGAATTTTGCCATAGGTTAGAGATTACAGCTATACATCAGGAAATTGTAATTCCTAGTATGATGTAATACTGGTATTGAGTTATTTTCTGATTCATGTAATTCATCCATTTCTGTCATGCGTCCCTTGCTGGGACATTGTAGTGCCTAATGTATGTGCTATGGATGTCAATTTGTCTCTATGATTAATAAAAACAAAGTTGACAAAAAATAAATAAAAAAATAATAATTATTGGCACACAGTGCCCTAAAATAACTACGCCCAGCAAATAGTGCCCCTGATACTAATAGTGTTAACATATTGTCCCCCAAAAATAATTGTGGTAAAAGCTGATACTGTGCCAAGATGCCTCCACAGTAATAGTGCTCCAAAAAGTCCCACCAATTGGAATAATTCTCTGCTAGAGCACACATGGTAGTAATAGTGCTCCTACAGTGCCCCCAACATGTGCCACTGTGCCCCAGAAGTAATAATGCTCCCATAGTGCCCATACTAGTAATTATGTTCCCTATAGACCCCCAGTAGTAATAAAGCCCACCATAATGCCCCCCCAGTAGTAATAATTCTTCTTATAATCTGCCAGTGCAAAATACCCCCATGTAATGCCCCCAGTTGAGCTAACGTCACCATAGTGCCCCAATAATGTGCCAGTATAAAATACCACTATATAGTGCCCCAGTGCCCCCATAGTGCTCCTCTCCCCCTTCTTCCTAGTTCCCCCCATAATGTACCAGTATAAAATGCCCCATATATAGTGCCCCAGTAGATGCCCTCAGTGTCCCCGATAATTTGCAAGTATAAAATACCCCTTCTTAGTGCCCCCATAGATAAGCCTCTAGTACTCCTCTCTCCCCTTCCCCATAGTACCCACCATAATGTGCCCCAGTATAAAATGCCTCTATACAGAGCCCCCATATAAAATACCCCTTCTTTGTGGCCTCAGTAGATACCCCCTTAGAGCCCCCAATAATGTGTTAGTAAAAGGTGCCACCAATAATGTGCCAGTAAGAAGTGCCCCCATAGATGCCCCCACAGTCCCCCCCCAGTAATGTGCCAGTAATATGTGCCCCATAGATTCCCCCAATAATGTGCCAGTAACAAGTTCCCCCATAGATGCCCCCCAATAATGTGCCAGTAACAAGTGCCCCATAGATGCCCCCCAATCATGTGCCAATAACAAGTGCCCCATAGATTCCCCCTAATCATGTGCCAGCAACAGTTGCCCCCATAGATGCCCCCATCATGTGCCAATAACAAGTGCCCCCATAGATGACCCCCAAACATGTGCCAGTAACAAGTGCCCCCATAGATGCCCCCAATCATGTGTCAGTAACAAGTGCCCCCATAGATGCTCCCCAATCATGTGCCAGTAACAAGTGCCCCATAGATGCAATGGAAGGTCCCCGGAAGGAAATATTTCTCCCAGAAGGGCATCCGTGAACTATATGGCCATGTTCAGCAGCAAGTTAATATATCTCTGACACACAGTGTCGGTGCCAAGATACATCTGACCACAGACAAGTGGTCTAGCAAACACGGGCAGGGAAGGTAACTAACTTTTACTGCCCACTTGGTTACCTACTGACGGCCATCAAGCATGTAACCCGTGGCACCCGTGTGGATTTTGTGTTACTGCCATGGATTGCATGCAGGCCCGCCTCTTCTTCTCCTCCACGTTCTCCATCCTCCGTCTCCTCCTCGGCTGACTCCTCCTTTTCCACTGCTATCGCCTCTTCCGCTACACCCCCCAAGACGTTGCCATGCTGTGCTGCGGCCTGGAAGCCAAGAGACACACCGGTCCTGCACTGCTTTTAGCTCTGCGGTCCCAGGCCAATCAGTGGCTAACCCTGCTCAATTTGACAGTTGGTAAAGTGGTGTGCGACAACGGTGCCAATCGGCCATGCATGGCACATGTCCTGAACTTAGTCATGCAGCAATTCATTGCCAAATACCCCGGGGTACAGGACTTCTTGCGGCAGGCCAGGAAAATCTCTGGCCATTTTAGAAGATCTTACACGGCCCATGGCTTGCCTTACTGCCGTTCAGTGTCTACACCACTTGCCCGTCAGACATCTGATTTGTGACTGCCCAGCGCGCTGGAACTCCACCTTGCATATGCTTGATAGGCTACTCCAGCAGAAACGTGCCGTTAATGACTACCTGTACAAACTCTGCAGCAGGACAGGTTCTGGGGAGCTTGGTTTCTTTTCACCGCGCCAGTGGCTGCTCATGCGCGATGCATGCAGACTTCTGCGGCTATTTGATGAGATCACCAGACTGGTCAGTGGCAGCCAGGGCGCCATCAGTGACATCGTACCTTACGCCTTCTTTCTGGAGCGTGCATTGCGTCCTGTCATTGATCAAGCCGTCAAGGAGCAAGAGCTGGAAGATAAGGAAGTCGCAATGCAGAATGAATTCCTAAGGGTGGCTACTCTATCTGGGACAAGTGAGCAGGAGTCTCAAGAGGATGATGGTTGGTGGGGGGAGGAGGATGATCAAGAATAGCAGGCTGTAAACTTTTCAGGGATCCCTGGTGTATTCGTTGCTGGGGAGAGGAGACCGAGGACGACATTATCCTGTGCGATAAGCAGGAGCCAGGGCGCTCTACCGCTTCCTATTTAGTGCAAATGCGGGGCTTCATACTCCAGTATTTGAAGAGGGACCCCCGTATAAAAAAGCATAATGGTCAAGGACCTGTACTGGGTGGCAACGTACTTAGAGCCCCGGTACAAACACAAAATGGCGGACATGTTACCAGCATCACAGAGGGCTGTCAGAATGTAGTATTTTCAGGCCTTTCTGCGAGAGATGCTGCATTCTTCTGTTGCGGGCGCTAGCAGAGGAATTTCCACCCACAGCGAAACAGGTGCGGGTACCAATCCTACCGCGCCTGCAAAAAGAGGGCAGTTTGAAGATGTGTTGGTTACTTCGCATATGAGATCATTCTTGCAGCCAACCCATCGACAGCTTCCCTCCGTATCCAGCCTCAGGGAACGCCTAGACCGACAGGTGTCCGACTACATCGGGTTAACAGCCGATGTGGACGCTCTGAGAAGCGAGGAACCCCTTGACTACTGGGTGTGCAGGCTTGACCTGTGACCTGAGCTGGCACAATTTGCCATGGAACCCTTGGCTTGCCCCTTGTCGAGTGTCCTGTCCGAAAGGATGTTCAGCGCAGCAGGGAAGGGGGGTCGTGACAGATAGGCACACTTGCCTAGCTCACGACAGTGTGGACAACCTCACATTTTTAAAAATGAATCAGGCATGGATCTCTGAGGAATTCAACGCCTGTGATGACCACGTGTAATTGAATTTCCTCATGCCAGCCTACACATATCCGCCAGAACCCAGAACAATGAATGGTCCTTGCCTTATGTATATACAGAATAAAAGGCCTTTTATGTCAGGTGAATTCATAATTTTTGGGGCCTGTACTGGCCGACAGTTACATATTTATCCTGTGACCGCCTAATGTACCTCCAGCCACAGAATCCAAAGTTCTGTGCTGTCAGCTCAATGCCTATTGGGTAATTTTTGGGGCATTTATTGGGCGACGGTTACATATTTATCCTGTGACCGCCGGTCGGAATATTTATCCTGTCTCCGATTAACAGTCTGTATTAGTTATGTAAATAAATTAGAATCTGTAATGAAGGAGATTCTAATCTATGATCATAAATACCAAGCTAAAACGAGCTCGTGATCTGCGCTAAGTTAGACGACAAAAAGAAAGCGGTGGTAAATCAAAATATATATTTATTGAATAACAATAATACAGTGCAAATTAATATATATAAAAATCGGTGACAATATAATAATAAAATCAATCAATGATATGCAAATCCTTTAAGAAAGTCAAAGTACTCTAGAGTATATATCTATCCGCTAATACCTTCTGATATACTTTAAATCAATTTGATACTTGATTTCTCTCAGCCGACAAATGTCTGATTAAACCCAAATCTGGTTTATTTTAGATTTCCTTTTTTTATCTATACAGATATATATACACATAATCAACCATACCGGCCTAGAACTGAACTCAGTTCTTTGGAGATGATACCGTGTTCTCACCAGTATATAAATATATATATAATCTCCCTGGATTGGATTAAGGTTTTTAGTATGATACTGCAAGTACACCCCCAGCCTTATTTCAAAACAGATACTATACACAAAGTATGGTTAATTAAATATATATAAATATATTATGAATTAATCCTCCTACAAAATATAGGTAAGGTTATACTATACCAGAATATCGGCTAGCGAAATCAGTTTCAATGGTTTGAAGATGGCAGCCTCCAATGGCTGGATAGGTGGTCAAGCGGTTGGATCCGATGGATCAAGATGTCTCCAGATGTGTCTTTCAAGATGTTCCCCTCCAGAGGTGTGTTCAGATGATCGTGATCCCTTCTGTCAGTTCACCCAACCTTTTTATCCCATTTTGGAAAGGGCTTGGTTTGATCATTTACTTAGTGACATCACGTATCACTAATAGGACCTCCCTTAGTGATTTTGCAATTAAGGTCTTAATTTACTCTACCACTATATGGTACCAAAGGTCCATGTATACATTTTGGGAATTAATTAGTATTTGACCTATTATCTGATTTTCCAAACAGGATTTGAAATGGCTAAAGTCCTACTATATTTATGGTTTTTCCATGTCTGTTTAGGAACCACCATAAGTGTTATTTACCCATTGTTTCTCACAACTGGTCTGTTTAATATGTTAAACCTTCTCTCCACACTTCCAAAGGGCACCTTTTATAACTATGTCTTCAACAGTATGTTCTATACTAAAACTACAAAATATATAACCCATATTAACCTTACTTTTTACTAAATCATATATAAACTTAATCATGATTTTTATATTATTGCATTTTTATCTTATTTCTAAAACTTACTAATTTAGGACACAACATCTATCATGGTAATACATATGATTTCTTCTCCATGCATTAAAAAGGAAAAGCAATGACCTTTGGACATTTCTTTGCTTCAGTCTGTGTGTGCTCTCCTGTGGACCCTGTCAATACCATTTGATTAGTCCTATTGTTATAAACAGGATTCGTATAATCCCTTTTAGGTCCTTTTTCTCTAAATATATATACACCTTTGCAAACAGCCTTACACAATTACCTAACTAGAGTTAAGTATTCAATTTAATAAGACTTGAATTCGTCTTCTGCCCTCTTTGAATATCTGAAAAACATGGCTGACATTTAGCACAGATATCAAGATATCAAAGGCTATAGATATATAATGGATTCTTTTATGTCCAAAGGTCCTGACAAATACCCCCCTCCCCTCTTCCCACGTTAGTCAAGGATCCCCTTAAGACCTAACTGGCAAAAGGTCGGAAGAATTATCATGTTCATCAATATATATATATTTTACTTTGAAAGAGGTTGCCCCTTTCTATTCCTCTTGATGAAGAAAGGTTCTGCCTTTTCCTAGTAATTCTGTCCATCAATTTTTTATCTTCGTCTTTTCTTCATCTCATAAGGTCATATCCTGGAAAGGTATACTATCACAAAGGTCCTGTGTCCAATGGATTTAGCATGTAAGAAAAAGCTAAACTTGGCACCAATCATGCCATTATTGCTCTGACTCTGTTCCCATGCACAATGTACCAATTTTGTACCTTTCCCAGGCTAAAATGTGGATATCCGGTATCTTCATCCAATGAATGTCCTTGGATCCAATTTCACAAAGATTTTCGGCTTTACATTCTTCTCTTCTGTCAATACAAATCCTGGAACGGTATCAGTGCAGTTTCTAGGTAAAATTTCTCTCAGGGCGAGTGTCAAAAAATCTCCACCCCATTAAAACTGCTCGATGAAATCATATCAGAAGAGTACTTGCAACCATCTAACCATATATATATATATATATATATATATATATATACATATACACAGTACAGGCCAAAAGTTTGGACACACCTTCTCATTCAAAGAGTTTTCTTTATTTTCATGACTATGAAAATTGTAGATACACACTGAAGGCATCAAAACTATGAATTAACACATGTGGAATTATATACATAACAAAAAAGTGTGAAACAACTGAAAATATGTCATATTCTAGGTTCTTCAAAGTAGCCACCTTTTGCTTTGATTACTGCTTTGCACACTCTTGGCATTCTCTTAATGAGCTTCAAGAGGTAGTCACCTGAAATGGTTTTCACTTCACAGGTGTGCCCTGTCAGGTTTAATAAGTGGGATTTCTTGCCTTATAAATGGGGTTGGGACCATCAGTTGCGTTGTGGAGAAGTCAAGGTGGATACACAGCTGATAGTCCTACTGAATAGACTGTTAGAATTTGTATTATGGCAAGAAAAAAGCAGCTAAGTAAAGAAAAACGAGTGGCCATCATTACTTTAAGAAATGAAGGTCAGTCAGTCCGAAAAATTGGGAAAACTTTGAAAGTGTCCCCAAGTGCAGTCACAAAAACCATCAAGCTCTACAAAGAAACTGGCTCACATGCGGACCGCCCCAGGAAAGGAAGACCAAGAGTCACCTCTGCTGCGGAGGTTAAGTTAATCCGAGTCACCAGCCTCAGAAATCGCAGGTTAACAGCAGCTCAGATTAGAGACCAGGTCAATGCCACACAGAGTTCTAGCAGCAGACACATCTCTAGAACAACTGTTAAGAGGAGACTGTGTGAATCAGGCCTTCATGGTAGAATATCTGCTAGGAAATCACTGCTAAGGACAGGCAACAAGCAGAAGAGACTTGTTTGGGCTAAAGAACACAAAGAATGGACATTAGACCAGTGGAAATCTGTGCTTTGGTCTGATGAGTCCAAATTTGAGATCTTTGGTTCCAACCACCGTGTCTTTGTGTGACGCAGAAAAGGTGAACGGATGGACTCTACATGCCTGGTTCCCACCGTGAAGCATGGAGGAGGAGGAGTGATGGTGTGGGGGTGCTTTGCTGGTGACACTGTTGGGGATTTATTCAAAATTGAAGGCATACTGAACCAGCATGGCTACCACAGCATCTTGCAGCGGCATGCTATTCCATCCGGGTTGCGCTTAGTTGGACCATCATTTATTTTTCAACAGGACAATGACCCCAAACACACCTCCAGGCTGTGTAAGGGCTATTTGACCATGAAGGAGAGTGATGGGGTGCTGCGCCAGATGACCTGGCCTTCACAGTCACTGGACCTGAACCCAATCGAGATGGTTTGGGGTGAGCTGGACCGCAGAGTGAAGGCAAAAGGGCCAACAAGTGCTAAGCATCTCTGGGAACTCCTTCAAGACTGTTGGAAGGGGGTCATACCATGGGGGAGTAACAAAGCCCACCATAATGCCCCCCTAGTAGAAATAATTCTCCTTATAATGTGCAAAACATACTCCCTTGTAATGCCCCCAGTTGAGCTAATGTTCCCATAATGTGCCAATATAAAATACCCCTTCCCAGTGCCCCCATAGATGACCCCATAGTGCTCCTCTCCCCCCTTCCCCATAGTACCCACCATAATGTGTCCCAGTATAGAATGCCCCTATACAGAGCCCCCCATATAAAATACCCCTTCTTTATAGCCTCAGTAGATGCCCTTTTAGTGCCACCCAATAATGTGCCAGTAATAAGTGCCCCAATAGATGCCTCCCAATCATGTGCCAGTAAGATGTGCCCCCAATCATGTGCCAGTAATAAGAGCCCCCATAGATGCCCCCCAATCATGTGCCAGTAATAAGAGCCCCCCCACCATCATGTGCCAGTAGCCAGAGTGCCGTCCCATCATGTGCCAGTAGCCCCCCTTATGTGCCATCAGTCCCCCTTAAGTGCCAGTAGTCCCCCTTATGTGCCAGCAGCCCCACTTATGTGCCAGTTGCCCCCTTATGTGCCAGTAGGCCCCCCTTATGTGCCAGCAGCCCCTCTTATGTGCCAGTAGCCTCCTCCATCATGTGCCAATAGCCCCCTTATGTGCCAGTAGCCCCCTATCACGTGCCAGTAGCCCCCTTTATGTGCCAGTAGCTCCCTTATGTGCCAGTAGTCCCCCTTACATGCGAGTAGTCCCCCTTATGTGCCAGTAGCCCCCCTATCATGTGCCAGTTGCCCCCTTATGTGCCAGTAGTCCCCCTGATGTGCCAGTAGCCGCTTTATGTGCTAGCAGCCCCCCTTATGTGCTAGTATTGTAATTTGTACATATATATAAAAAAATATAAAAAACTTATACTTGCCTCCTCCAGCGATGCGATGCAGGCCTCTTCCGGCCTGTCTCCCTCGCTGGCTCAGGTGGCATGATGACGTCATCGCGTCGCCTGCAGTGACCTCTGATAGGCTGCCGGCCTAGTGCTAGAGGTGGGACGAATACAATTTTTTTCGAATTCGAATCTGAAAAGGTTCTCGAATCTCGAATCCTACGAATCCTATACATAAGAATTGTGTGAACAGTGTAAGAAACAAAGTGATACAAACTCAATATTCTTTTAATATGAGAAAATAAAGAGTCCTTACTTTTTTAACAAAGTATTCGGATTCGAAAAAAATTGGAAATACAGGGTAATACAGTGCACATTCCTCTTGCATTCAGTTATGTCTCTTTGACTTAGATGTTCTCTTTCCTCATCTTCTCCTTTCAGACCTTCAGATCAGACCTCCAGTTTTCAGCCATTTTTCGTCTCTGCAGTTTGACAAAAAAAAAATCTTAGTTTACTACTTTTCCATCATCCTTGCATCTTCTGGACAAATCATCCTATCACCCCCAATTCTGTGCCACTGTGCTCCCTAATACAATACTGCAGAAACAGATAAACCCCCTGATAATACTAGTACCACACAGAGCCCCCCCCATATAAAATACCCCTTCTTTGTGGCCTCAGTTGATGCCCCATAATACCCCCCAATAATGTGCCAGTAAGTGTCCCCATAGATGCCCCCCATCATGTGCCAGTATCAAGTGCCTCTCTCCCCCCCATGTCCCAGTATCATAGTGCTATCTCGCCCCCCCAAAGTGCCAGTATCAAGTGCCTCTCTCCTTCCCGCCTATGTGCCAGTATCATAGTGCCACCTCCCCCAATGTGCCAGTATTAAGTGCCTCTCTCCTCCCCCCCACATGTGCCAGTATCATAGTGCCATCTTCCCCCAATGTGCCAGTATCATAGTGCCAACCCCCCATGTGCCAGTATCAAGTGCCTCTCTCCTCCCCCATGTGCCAGTATTATAGTGCCACCCCCCCAATGTGCCAGTATCATAGAGCCATCTCCCCCACCAATTTGCCAGTATCAAGTGCCTCTCTCCTTCCCCCCATGTGCCAGTATCATAGTGCCATCTCCCCCCATGTGCCAGTATCAAGTGCCTCTCTCCTTCCCCCCATATGCGTTTCATAGTGCCATCTCCCCCCCATGTGCCAGTATCAAGTGCCTCTCTCCTTCCCCCCATATGCCAGTTTTATAGTGCCATCTCCCCCCAATGTGCCAGTATTAAGTGCCTCTCTCCTTCCCACCCCCAACATGTGCCAGTATCATAGTGCCATCCCCCCCAATGTGCCAGTATCAAGTGCCTCTCCCCCATGTGCCAGTATCATAGTGCCAACCCCCATGTGCCAGTATCAAGTGCCTCTCTCCTTCCCCCATGTGCCAGTATTATAGTGCCATCTCCCCTCAATGTGCCAGTATTATAGTGCCATCTCCCCGCCAATGTGCCAGTATCACAGTGCCATCATCCCCCACCAATGTGCCAGTATCAAGTGCCTCTCTCCTTCCCACCCCTCTATGTGCCAGTATCATAGTGCCATCTCCCCCCAATGTGCCAGTATTAAGTGCCTCTCTCCTTCCCCCCAATGTGCCAGTATCAAGTGCCTCTCTCCTTCCCCCCTATGTTCCAGTTTCATAGTGGCATCTCCCCCCAATGTGCCAGTATCATAGTGCCATCTCCCCCCCAATGTGCCAGTATTAAGTGCCTCTCTCCTTCCCACCCTCCCAAATGTGCAAGTATCATAGTGCCATCTCCCCCCAATGTGCCAGTATCAAGTGCCTCCCCCCCATGTGCCAGTATCATAGTGCCAACCCCCCCATGTGCCAGTATCAAGTGCCTCTATCCCCCATGTGCCAGTATTATAGTGCCATCTCCCCCAATGTGCCAGTATTATAGTGCCATCTCCCCCCAATGTGCCAGTATCATAGTGCCCCCCATGTGCCAGTATCAAGTGCCTCTCTCCTTCCCACCCCTCCATGTGCCAGTATTATAGTGCCATCTCCCCCCCAATGTGCCAGTATTAAGTGCCTCTCTCCTTCCCCCCATGTGCCAGTATCATAGTGCCATCTCTCCCCCCCCCCAATGTGCCAGTATCAAGTGCCTCCCGCTCCCCCCCATGTGGCAGTAACAGTCCGGTATTTAATAAAAAACACTTTTATACTTACCTCCATGTCCCGCCCTGTATGTCCATATATGGAGTCTAATGTATTCTACTTTAGCCTGTATTTCATAAAAGTTTCTGCTGGGACTCAAACTCATAACCTTCTGTATCAGAGGCAAAGTACTTACCCACACAGCTATAAGAGCTGCATAGCCACTGACTGAAAAATATGAGACTTTTTTTGTAGACTCGTTGATAGCTTTGATAGCCAGTGTACATCCATACACATGACAGCTGCACCAGCACACTCAGCTCTACTATATCTCTTTATATGATAGCTGCCCCAGCACACCCAGCTCTGCTACATCTATACACATAACAGCTGCCCCAGCACACCCAGCTCTGCTACATCTATATACATGACAGCTGCCCCAGCCTACTCAGCTATGCTATATCTCTTTATATGTATCTATGTCATGTGTATAGATGTAGCAGAGCTGAGTGTGCTGGGGCAGCTATCATATATAGAGATATAGCAGAGCTGAGTGTGCTGGGGCAGCTGTCATATATATATATATAGCTGTCATGTGTATGGCTGTACACTGGCTATCAAAGCTATCAACGAGTCTACAGTAGAAGTCTCATATTTTTTCAGTTAGTGGCTAAGCAGCTTTTATAGCTGTGTGGGTAAATGCCTTGCCTCTGATACAGAAGGTTGTGGGTTTGAATCCCAGCAGATGCCTCTCACTCTCCTGCTTAGGCAAGGCATCTGTATCATAAAATGACTATGCCAGGATAATTTGTAAATGAGGTCGGGATTTGAATCCGGCGGCCGCCCGGTCCAAGAAACGGCCCTGATCGGTAGCATGATTCCTGCTGAAGGATCCAGTTTGCTGACAGGTTCAGTCTTGAATGTGATATTACGGATCAACACCATCCATATAACGGCTGCATCTTTGGTTGTCATCATCGTCTTGGTGGATCAAGGCTGGGTTCAAACCGTCCTTTTTCTATAAAAGAAAATAATAGTATAAATACGTGCTCTTTAATAATTTGATATATACAGCTTCCCTAGCTTTGCTATGTATTAACACTTTACGAGGAAACACAAAATCAGAACATCTGTGAACTGAGAGAAATCAGATTAACGCTATCCTTATTCATTCTCTTTTTCAGCATTACCTTCTATGATTCTCAGTTGTGATCTAGGATGACACACCCGCAATTGAATCACATGGACCCATTTCTCTGTGAACCCATCTTTCAAATCAATTTTCACCTTGTATAAAACAGGTGATATTTTATCAATAATGTCATATGGACCTTTCCATGATGGGAGAAATGTTATTTCTTTTACCCGATCCAGGGCAAAATTGTAGAGGTACACTCTATCTCCTACCTCATACTCCTTCTTGGTAGTTTTCAAATCGTAATAAGTTTTATTACTTATGGCGGCTTTCTCAAGGTTCTTCTGCGCGCGAAAGCAAACGCATGTTGAAGATACTTACGAAGGTCCTCCACATACTGATGTGTATGATCTGATGTGTGATACAACAGATGTTGCGGAAGTGTCATTTTTCTTCCCGTCATCAACTCAGAGGGTGACATCTTGGTTGCAGCAATTGGAGTGGCTCTAATAGCTATGAGCATTAACGGCAACTTTATATCCCAGTCTTTACCTGTCTCCTTAACATACTTCTTAAGGATGTTGATAATTGACTGGTTATATCGCTCAATGGATCCTCTAGATGCTGGACAATAGGCAATGTGTAATCTTCTCTTCACACCCAAACTCTTCCACATCTTCCCTACTACCTCACCTACAAAGTGTGATCCACGGTCTGAATAAATCCTTAATGGTAACCCAAATCTGGAAAATACACGGTTGATTAACAGAAAGGCACAGGTCTCGGCCGTGTTATTGCGGGCCTCTAGGAAATCATCTACCATCTCATCCTTCTGAGAATGAGCAGCACAGTCATGAAGTTCGGCAAGTCCTTGGGCTACTGGACTCTTTATTTGGTTTATACCGAACATCTAAGGGACATCCTTGTAAAGACAAGGTGCAAGCAGTGATTCGCTATTGGACAAGTTCCCATCCCTAATTTTCTGACTCTAAATATTGTAGGGGTTGGTGTGCCGTTTCAACAATGATTTTCTCACCCTGAATAAAACTTCAAACGTTTTGAAGTGCCTAGACTGTGGCTAGTAAACAGTCGTTAAACTTTACTTCTACCGGTGACAGGGACTTACTTGCATAATCAATAACTTTCTGCAGTTTATCCTGTTTTTGACATAAGATGGCACTAATACTAAGATCCTTAAAGCCAGTTACAAAATAAAAGGGTTTACCCCCCTCTGGATAAGCTAGACATGGGGCTTGGGTAAGTCTCCTTTTAAGCTCAGTCATGGCTTGCTCCTGATCCTCCCCCCATGTCCAGGGTACACCTTTCTTTAACAATGTTAACAGTGGCTTACTGATTTTGGCATAGTTATCAATGAACTTACGTGAGTAATTTATCATACCCAGAAATGACCTTAGTTCACCGATATTGGTAGGCGTTTTAGATTTCATCACAGCCTCCACCTTTTTCGTCTGGGGATTCAGGCCTTCAGAGGTAACCTCAGATCCGACACCACTGGGCTTTCTGTAAAGAGATTTTTACACCTGCCTCTCTCAACTGATTAAGCACATGCCTAATCTCTTGGATATGCTGGTCAAATGAGGTACTTTTCATCAAAATGTCATCTACATAAGTTAAGTTTCCTCTTTCCGTGGCATCAGGCATAGCCTTATGTAAAAATACTGCAAATTCATTACCTGAGTTTATGTATCCAAACGGTAGTCTAGTCCAGGCAAATTGTTCCTAACCAAAGGTAAATGCCAATTGTTGGTCTCCAGGTCTCCAGGACTCACCTGGATGGTCCATTACCCTTGAGTGCAATCTGTGGTAAAGATCCTGGCGCCTTGCATTTGTACCAAGCATTGGTCTATATATGGCACAGGCCAGCTGGACATATATACTGGTTTATTGAGCTGTCGGAGCTGTTGCATTTCGTTTGCTAGGCATATCAATGCATCAGAATTCTTAAATTTTTGGCCTTTTGATACCTGAATGGGTAACAAGAAATTATTAATACCTGGAGGGATAATTACATCTCGTGATACTAATACACTGACTGCATATGGCAGTATCTGGGATGACTTGAGGGCTTCATGTTCATCAATAAAACTATCAGGATATCCTTTTAATCTTGTCCACAATGTGGAATTCACCATAACCACGTGTATGGCAAAACGGTAATATATTGTTGCCTATGTAAATGGGATATTGGGGCTCTTTCAGTACCAGGAATAAGAGGCGTTAGGGGTTGCTTGCCGGAAAGAGACATCAGGGACTTGGCTATTTCTGAAATGTATTTCAATAGAATCCGGACTTTCCTCTATCACATGGCAGCTACGCCAACTGTGATAGGATTGTGACTGCTCCTAATTGATGGGCATCCTCACTTGAGACCATATAACCTTGTTAACAAAATCAATCACAGGGCATGATCTTTTGAGGAAATCAAAGGCAATTAATCAATGTTGGATGGCTAATTACTTTATTTCCTGCTTTAAAATCCAGCCAAGCCTTACCCAAAACCTTGAGGGTGTTGCCTGAGACACTTACCAGGTTAGCATTAAAACTTTTTAACTTATACCTCTCAGAAGATATATCCTGTAAGTGTTGGAAGTATTTTAGAGATAATAAAGTTGCTTGGCTACCGGTATCCGTCAAGGCTATTATTGGTGGGAAATTGTTTTCATACTTACCCTTGACTCCTCCTTTTTCCTTTTATTAGCAGTATTGGATATCGTCATCTGCATAGCTGAAGCCTTGGTGGGCTGTAAAATAGAAAAAACTTGTCCCCCCTTGCCATGTGGCTTTTGAAGGGTTAAATTATGTTCATGGGGAAAGACATTTGTGTTCATTTCCCCATTATTACATATACTTAAGTCTTTAGCATTTGCAACATTAGACATACTTACCTGCTTCCCCCCATTTATAATTGGGGAGGATTCTCTACAGGAGGAGCGGCTCCTAAAAAAAGGTTTTTAGGGTTAGCAGAAAATGTTTTGGACAACTCTTCCATCCCCTGCATCATCACTCCAAACTGGCTTTGGATTTGATCCATTCGATCATATAAGTTAACTCTCTTATTCCCATTACCTTTTGGAGATTGATTTTGGAATTGGGATGATTGAGATCTCCCAGAACCATCTGACTCCGAACCATCTGGAATCCTTCCCGGCCCACGTTGGAATCTCCTGTAATAATTTCTCTGGTATCTTTGAAAAGGAGGGAACCGCCTATTTCTAAACCGATCCTTTTTATATGGGCTTTCTCCAACACTCAGCCCCTTATTATCCTCTGGCCTAGGCTGAATTTTATTTGGCTGGGATGGCCTAGAGCTTTTTACCACCTCCGCATAACTCCTTTTGGGGCTCTCAAATTTTCGAGTTTTTTTTTATTTTTTAAATCTCCTATCTGGAGACTCATCGCTATTTTGTAGAGCGGCATACAGAGTTGTACTCTCTGTTAGAAACCAATCCAGAGTTTTTTATGGGATGGTAATCCCTAGCCAAAATAAATTTAATTTTATTAGGCAAAGTGTCATAAAACAAGTGGATAAATTCACGACTTTCAAAATTGGGATCTTTTTCAGATAGACTATAAGCATTTTTAAGGACGGACAAAAATTACCTGGGACTTTGATTTGGCCTGCACTTCAGTGTACACATGGCCCTCCTGGCATCAGTAGCTGACTTATAGAGACCAAACTCAGTCTTAATCTCTGACACTATTTCTGACCAGGTATCTTTGCCCTTATCTCTGAGGGAATTAAAAAAATACAGATGCTTTGGCTCGAATACCCATGTAATAAATTCCAGCGAGTCGTGCACTCCTGATTAGCCTGTCTGCCCTATAGGCTGATTTTAATTAGTTTCAGTATAAACCTGTGGCCTGCTCTCACTACATTCATTGGAAGCTGTCTGGCACAAGGAAAGGTATAGAGTGCGCTCGGCATGCATGTTGGTACCTGCATCCCTTGTAATGGAGGCCATTATGGCACCAAAAATGGTAAAAGGCAGAGTGGATCCAGCATGCATGTGGATCCAACACTCCCTGAATTTTATGGCGACCATTATGGCGCATAACAGGTAGTAGTTAGTGTTATAACTACCGTATTTTTCGCCCCATAAGACGCACCCCCCCCCCAAAAGTGGGGGAAAAGTGCCCCTGCGTCTTATGGGGTGAATGCTGGCAATTTATGAATGAAGCAGGCGGAGCAGGCATGTGACCTCAGTGAGTTACGGTCGCCTGCAGCCCGGCCTGCCTGCTAGCGCTTACTACAGGAGACGGAATGTGACATGTGTACTGGTAAGTACGGTACAGATGGGGAGCAGGGGGAGCGAAGTCTAGATATTATGATTAACACTAGGTATAATACAGTACATACTGAGCGGCGGGGACAGAGTACAGTGCCTGCACGGCCCCGCCGCTCTCCCCGCCTACTACAGCCGCTCCTTAGGGATTTATGGATGGGATAATGATGGGGGGGGGTCTGTGGATGGCATTATGATGGGGGGGTCTGTGGATGGCATTATGATGGGGGATCTGTGGATGGCATTATGTTGGTGGGGGGGATCTGTGGATGGCATTATGTTGGTGGGGGGGATCTGTCGATGGCTTTATGTTGGTGGGGGGGATCTGTGGATGGCATTATGTTGGTGGGGGGATCTGTGGATGGCATTATGATGGAGGGGTCTGGGGATCGCATTATGATGGGGGAATCTGTGGATGGGACTGTTATGGGGGATCTGTGGATGACACATATAGCAGTGTCATCCACAGATCCACTACCCCATAACAGTGCCATCCACAGATCCCCCCATCATAATGCCATCCACAGACCCCCCCACCAACATAATGCCATCCACAGATCCCCCCCACCATCATAATGCCATCCACAGATCCCCCCATCATAATGCCATCCACAGATCCCCCATCATAATGCCATCCACAGATCCCCCCACCATCATAATGCCATCCACAGATCCCCCCACCATCATAATGCCATCCACAGATCCCCCCACCATCATAATGCCATCCACAGACCCCCCTCATCATAATGCCATCCACAGCTCCCCCATAACAGTGCCATCCACAGATCCCCCACATAACATTGCTATTCACAAATCCCCCACCCCATAACAGTGCATCATCCACAGATCCCCCATAATAGTGTCATGCACAGACCATCATTACTTCAAACCCACCAAAAGCACACCTTTTGGTTAAAAAAAAATGTTCTTCTTATTTTCCTCCTCAAAAACCTAGGTGCGTCTTATGGGCCGGTTCGTCTTATAGGGCGAAAAATACGGTATGTCTTCAACAGTATGTTCTATACCAAAACTACAAAATATATAACCCATATTAACCTTACTTTATACTAAAATCATATATATGAACCGTATCATGACTTTTATATTACTACATTTGTATCTTATTTCTAAAACTTACTCATTTAGGACACAGCATCTAACATGGTAATACATATGATTTCTTCTCCATGCATTAAAAAAGGAAAAGCAATCACCTTTGGACATTTCTTTGCTTCAGTCTGTGTGTGCTCTCCTGTGGACCCTGTCAATACCATTTGATTAGTCCTATTGTTATAAACAGGATTCGTATAATCCCTTTTAGGTCCTTTTTCTCTAAATATATATACACCTTTGCAAACAGCCTTACACAATTACCTAACTAGAGTTAAGTATTCAATTTAATAAGACTTGAATTCGTCTTCTTCCCTCTTTGAATATCTGAAAAACATGGCTGACATTTAGCACAGATATCAAGATATCAAAGGCTATAGATATATAATGGATCCTTTTATGTCCAAAAGTTTTGAAACGCCTAATGTACCTCCAGCCACAGAATCCAAAGTTCTTTGCCGTCAGGTGAATGCCTATTGACTAACTTTTGGGGCCTGTACTGGCCGACAGTTACATTTTTTATCTCTAGCCGCATAATCACACCCCTGTCTAACTCCTCTGCCTCTCATTATGGTGGCATATGAACCGCATTCCCCATAAGGACCTTCTAATGTCACAGGGTCATGTGACTGTGCCCCCCACCCTGTACTGTGCCCCTCACCCCGTACTGTGCCCCCTTTCACCCTGCATTGTGCCCTCTTACTACACCCTGTGCAGTGCCCCTAGTCATTCCCTGTACTGTGCCCTCTTATACTCTTTTATCCGGTCATGGCACTCGCAGGGGTTAGCACGAGCCAAAAGCACCATCTCTGCCAAAGCGCCATTTTGCCTAAGCGCTTGGCAGTTAATCATGGCAGTTAGACAGGGCAGGAGACGGAGATGCTGTGTGTCCTACTCAAACAAAGTTACACACAGCCCAGGTATGCTACAATATTGTTTTACTCAGGCTCTGGCTGCTCTTCTCATCACTATGGCTGTCTAAATTCAAATTCAACCACACCGTCCACCCTCTGCCCCTTCTCTCCACATCAGTCGCTCCCTCCTCCCCTCACCCATGTTAAGTCCCCATACACTTTATACCCTCATACATTACACTGACCCATCTTCCTCCACGGTGCAGCATAGAAAACACCAATATAAATCTTTCACCCATTTGCTGACTCTTTCTGTTCTCCTGCTACCATCTGCAGGGGATATTTCACCAAATCCTGGCCCTCCCTTTGTTGCTAACTTCTCCTCTGCCACGCACAGAAACCCTAAAAATCTGATTAATGTTAACCGCACATCCTCTCCAGTCTGTCTTAACTGCGCACTCTGGAACGCACGGTCAGTTCATAACAAATTACCCACAATCCAAGATTTTTTCCTCTCGCGCTCTCTGAACTTGCTAGTCCTTACAGAAACCTGGCTTCAACCCTCTGACACTGCTTCCCCTGCTGCCCTATCCTATGGTGGACGTCACTTCTCCCATACCCCCAGACCTGATGACAGGCACGGTGGAGGAGTAGGCATACTACTTTCTCCACAGTGCACATTTCAGGTCATTGCCCCTGTACCCTCTCTCACATTCCCCTCTTTTGAGGTTCACACCATTAGACTCTTCCATCCGTTCCCCCTGAGAGTTGCAGTTGTCTATCGTCCCCCAGGCTCCCCCCCCACCAATTTCTGGATCACTTTGCAGCTTGGCTTCCTCACTTTCTCTCTTCTGAATCACCAACTCTTATTATGGGTGATTTTAATATCCCCATTGATGATCCCATCTCCCCATCAGCCTCTCACGTTCTCTCTTTAACCTCCTCTCTTGGCCTATCACCGCTCACTTCATCTGCCACGCATGAACAGGGCAATATACTTGATCTAGTATTCTTCCATCACTGCTCAGTCTCAAACTTTAGTAACCTATCGTTCCCACTTTCTGACCACAATCTTCTTTCATTTAACAAAAAGAACTCTCACTTTTCTCATGACAATTCTACTTTTCACACTTACAGAAACCTACACACCATCACTGCCAGCAACTTATTAACATCCTACAACTAGCTCTTACCCCAATCACTTCCGTCCCCTGTCCAGACTTGGCTGCCAATTATTACAACCAGACCCTCAAATCCACCCTAGATGAAGTTGCTCCAATATCAATCCGACCCTCTCGACACAGAACACGGCAACCCTGGCACACACCTGAAACATGTTTTCTACAGCACTGCTCCAGATGTGCAGAACGCTTATGGAGAAAATCGCGAATATCAGCAGACTTCCTCCATTATAAATTTATGCTCAAAACATAGAATTTGGCTCTCAACATTGCCAAACAAAAGTACTTCACCTCTCTCATCTCCTCACTCTCAAATAACCCAAAACGACTTTTTGACACTTTTCACTCCCTTCTAGGCTCTAAAGTTCCTGAACCTGTCACTGACCTCTGCGCTGATGGCATGGCCACTTACTTCAGAGACAAGATTGGCAGTATCCGGCAGGAAATAATCTCCCAGTCCCCAAATAATTTCAATCCTCCTCCCTCCAATTCCCCCACATGCTCTCCCTCCTTTTTTGACCCTATAACAGAGGAAGAAGTTTCCAGGCTTCTCTCTTCTTCTCGACCCACGACCTGTAGCAGTGATCCTATTCCATCACACCTCCTCCAGTCCCTCTCCCGGGCTGTTATACCTCACCTAACTACAATTTGTAACCTCTCGCTCTCTTCTGGTATCTTTCCCTCCTCTTTCAAACACTCTATTATAACCCCACTACTAAAGAATAGTGATGAGCGGCAGGTGCCATATTCGATTTCAACGAAATTCGCGAATATTCATTTTAGATTTGTCGAAAATCGAATATTTGTCATTATGCTAGTTATCGCGATTAATATGCGATTTAAATAATCGCGCATTGCGATTTTAACTTAAGGCTTCTCTCCTATTGTTTGTTTGATATCTAGAATTAGCAAAGATGACGAATATGACGAATGTATTCGTCATATTCCTCATAACGAAGTATTCTCCATCTTCGTTTTAGCTACCTATTCGTCAACTTCGCTAAATCTAGCAATCATTTCAAATAGGAAAGTTGACTATAGAGACAGGTAAGTTTAATTCGCTATGCGATTATATTACTTCGCTTTTTTCAATAAATAGAATAATTATAATACTTAATAATTATAATTATTCTATTTATAAAAAAAGAAAAAAAAAAATATAATAGTCTCTATAGTCAACTTTCCTATTTGATTGCTAGAATTAGCGAAGTTGACGAATATGGAGCTAAAACGAAGATGGAGAATACTTCGTTCTCTTCATTTTGAGGAATATGATGAATACATTCGCCATATTCGCTAATTCTACCAAGCCAACCATAGTAAACCAGGTCCAAGTTGAAATCGCAATTCGATTATTATAACTTGAATTAATCGAATTGCGATTTCAACGTAATTCTCAAATCCGACAGTACATTCTAGTATGGAGACGTTCCCATGGTGATGGGGACGCTCCATGAGCACGGAAGTCAGCAGAAGCGGCGACGGGCACTGACTGGAGCAGCCAGGAAGTCAGGAATCCTAAGGACAGGTAAGAACAACTTTAGGGAAGTGGGAAAGAAATAAATATAACAAAAAAATAAATAAATAAAAATAACGAATATTCTAAATATCGAATTTATAGCACTATATTTGAAATATTCGCGAATTAGCGAAGTGCTGATATTCGCAAAAAAATTCGATATTCGAATATTCGCGCTCAACACTACTAAAGAAACCATGACCTGTGCTGCTAACTACGGACCTGGTTCTAACCTCCCCTTCATCTCTAAACTCCTTGAACGTCTTGTCTACTCTCGCTTAATAAGCTATCTCTCTGCAAACTCTCTTCTTGACCCCTTACAATCTGCCTTCCACCCTCTTCACTCTACAGAAACTGCCCTTACTGAAGTGTCCAATGATTTCCTAACAGCAAAAAGAAATAGAGACTATTCTCTACTGATTCTGTTGGATCTCTCTGCAGCATTCGATACCGTAAACCATAAACTTCTCCTCACCATGCTCCACTCAATTGGCCTTAAGGACACTGATCTCTCTTGGTTCTCTTTCTATCTCTCTGGCCGCTCCTTTAGTGTATCATTTGGTGGCTCTTCTTCTTCCTCTTGATGTTGGAGTTTCTCAGGGCTCCGTACTAGGTCCTTTACTCTTCTCCCTCTATACAGCCCCCATCGGACAGACTATTAGTAGATTTGGCCTTCGATACCATCTCTATGCTGACGACACCCAACTATACACTTCGCCCCCTGACATCACCCCTGCTTTACTCTAAAACACCAGTAATTGTCTGGCAGCTGTCTCTAACATCATGTCCTCTCTGTATCTAAAACTGAACCTCTCAAAAACGGAACTTCTTGTCTTTCCCCATCTACTAACTCACCTAAACTTGATATCTCAATTTCGGTCTGCAGCACTATCATAACTCCTGTGCAACATCCCGCTGTCTTGGGGCCACATTTGACTCCGATCTCTCCTTTGTTCCCCATATTCAATCACTTGCACGCTCTTGTTGTCTACACCTCAAGAATATCGCCAGAATCTGCCCTTCTCTTACCGTGGAAACGGCAAAAACTCTTGTTGTTGCCTTGATTCATTCTTGTCTTGACTACTGCAATGCACTACTAATCGGTCTCCCTCTCGCTAAACTCTCCCCCCTTCAGTCTGTTCTAAATGCTGCAGCTAGGCTCATCTATCCATCCAACCGGTACACTGATGCTACTAGCCTGTGCCAGTCACTTCACTGGTTGCCTATGCACCACAGAATACAGTTCAAACTTCTCACCCTCACCCACAAAGCTCTCTACAGTGCGGCACCACCATACATCTCCTCCCTCATCTCCATCTACCACCCTATTCGTGTTCTCAGTTCTGTTAGCGACCTAAGATTAATAACCTCCATAATTCGTACCTCTCACTCCCATCTTCAAGACTTTTCTCGGGCTGCACCTACTCTCTGGAATACTCTGCCCCGGAATACTAGGTCAATCAAACACATCTTTTCAGGCAGGCTTATCAAAAGCTACCTATTCCCCGACTAAACCTCCCCCACCAACTCCTCTGACCTAAACTCGATCCTCTAGTAGTCCCAAACCCAAAGCAGATTGGCCGGCACCGCTCCTGTCAGTTCAATAATGGCTCAAATCCTACTTATCACAAACATCTACCTTATGTGTCACCCCCAATTCCTCATAGATTGTAAGCTCTTGTGAGCAGGGCCCTGACTCCTAGTGTTTCAGTTGCATATTATCCAGTTATTATTTTTTTGTACATGAACCCTATGAATTTGTAAAGCGCTGCGGAATATTGTGGTGCTTTATAAATACATTTTATTATTTATTATTATGGTAAGGCAGTGTTATCCGGTCACTGTGCAGAGGTGTTATCCGGTCACGGTATGGCGGTGTTATCCGGTCACGGTATGGCGGTGTTATCTGGTCACTGTGCAGAGGTGTTATCCGGTCACGGTATGGTGGTGGTATCCAATAACTGGATGGCCATAACTGTATCCCTTTCCCTGCCCACGCCATCCTTTTTTAGACCTGGCATGAGCGGGAAAAATATGCAGATTGCGGGGCTAAGGACCTTTGCGCCACAATCTGTCAGAAATACGCCTAACATAGACATATTTCTATATAATAAATGACCCCCTAATTGTATTATTATTCAGGGGTAGGGATAATATCTTTATAGTATATAGATTCTAGTGTATTATACTGTGTCCTGTATTTCCCAGTAGAAAATGATCCTTGAGAAACACAGTCCTCATCCCTGACCACCAGGACCAGGTAGCGCTCTGTCGGTAAATGGCGGCCTCCCCTCTCCGCCACGCTGCTCCGCTGTGTACTGGGGCTTATTCTGACACTAGGGCTGGGGTCACATCCTGTTTGTGCCATCCATTTAATGCATAACAAAAATGTATTTGTTAACAGATGCCTCCGACTGATGCCGTACAGTGGCGTCCGTTCACCATACAGTTCCATGGTAGAAATTTTTTTTTTACGTTAACGTATGCATTTTTTTTATGGACTCTGCAGGATACAAAAAACGTGGAGTGGTGCACATTTGTATACATCAAACCGATAGGAAATAAAAAATTAGGCTCCAGTAGGGCACATTTTTGAGAGTTTCCCTGATTAAAATACATATTTTTGGTGGGAATTTTTGCCATTGACCCCCCCCTCTGGTATATCACTGCCCATGTTGTGGGACTATTTGTGCACTTCTAGTAAGTGTTTGCTGGCTACATATATGACCTGAAGGTTTTTCAGGTTCGCCTGCCATTAAAGTGAATGGGGCACCCCGTGAACGCGCGGTTTGCGAACATTTGATTGCGAGCGCACGTTCGCGAATCGTCTATCACTAGGTAACACAGCAGATCTTGAAGTTGTTGGTATTGAAAGGGTTATAAAACCAGTGCGAGGAGGAGATCTAAATAGACTGCTTTTTAACAGGGAGTCTTTTTGGATCTTCTTATTACATACCAGGATTCCAAATGGCACGAATCATAGACATGATCTCATCTTTGAGTATTGATTTATATTTTGCATGACTATATGTGATTGTCGATCAATTTTTCCCTCTGTAGAAGCTTTTTTCTTTGCAAGCAGTTTTGTATTTTATGATGTCACCAGACACACCCTCGATTACGATTTGAAGATTGTTCACACATGGAAGCGGAGGAGGTTTGTGAAAGGTTTTTTAAATCAGTAAATTTTGCTACACAGCATGGTCATGAATAA